>NW_009711947.1:74608-96965 GCF_000703405.1 Apaloderma vittatum
CGATATCTCCTTCCTTTACTCACCTTTGTGTGCCTGGATGGGAACAGCCCAGGAAATAAGGACAAAATATTTTATTTTAAAAAGTCTTGGCTATTTTTGTCCATAAAGAATCAAGGGTTCAGATTTCAAAGTGACAAAAGAAACCCACCAACAAAACAAACTGAAAAACAAACAAACAAACAAGTTTTGTTGTGTAACTGGAGGGAAATAACAACTCTTGATGGGTTAACTTAATGAAACGATTCCAAGCAAGTTCGATTCTCCTCCTATTGATTGACTATCTAGCACTTTATCCTCATATAATGGTATCACCACAATCAATAGCTCTCCAAGTAATGTCAGCTGCTAATTTACACTTCCATAGTTGCCATCTGCTATTCAACCCATTGTAACACAAGCCAAGGATCTTTAACTAGCATGGTCAAAACAAAACTACTGAAAGACAGAAATTTCATCCGTATTCCCAACGGGTATAGGAACACTTTTAATTCAATTATGGTTTCATCACTCTTGGTTCTTCCAGTTTTGTTCACGCCAGGAAATTGCGTTGCAGTATCTGCTTATTTAAATTTAGTAGTCAGTCTTGCATTTCAGAGAGAAATGAAAGATACCCATTGGTATCAATTAACACCTGAGAATTCCAAATAAATAAATAATAATTTTTAAAAAGCTAAATGATTCTCATCCTCATGATTTCCTCAATAGTTCCTATCTTTTTCAAAGTACATTTTATCTAGTCTCATGGAAGAAAAAGATGCCTAGCTCACATTAAAAACAATTCTTTATTAACAGAGTATTCAGAATATTATTTTAAACGCATGATGTTGGGCTTTCATTAGATTTTTTGTTTAAAATCAGCATATTATTTCCTTTTGAAATCATCGCTGGTAAAATACAAGGCCGTAAAAACTTACGACAGAAATATGCAGAACTAGCTAACTGCTTAAACCTAACAGCTCAAGCAGCCAGTAGGTGCGCAGCGACGGAATTTGCTCCTTCAGAACTGCTTCACTACAGCGCAGGACACAATTTCCAGATTTGATCAGAAAAGAAGCAAAGAGATCAAAGATTCCACAAACTGGACGACAAATGTTCAACTGTACAAGTCGCCACAAATGGAATCAGCACGATAATGCTCAGCTCTGTAGCCAGGATTACATCCATGGTGGGAACAATGGGACATATGGGCACAAGTAATATTCCCCTTTCTTTAAAACTGTCTATTGTTTAAGAACAAAGCAAACCACATCCAAATACATCTGGCATCAACATCGAATGTTTTGCAAGCTGATCCGCCTTTCAAAAAAGGAAAAGGAAAAAAACCAACCAAAACCCCTGTACATCTGAGCATCCCATAAATTTTGCGGCAGCACAAGATGAGCCTGGACATTTTCTTGAGAGGGAAGTTAACACGCACATCGTGCTGCTCAACCAAGAGCCACGGTCCTCGCCACCCTCCTTCCCTTTCATGCGGCGGAGCGTGAACTTTCCCTAGGAAAGACGGTGGCTGGAAATGGCCTAGCGCTACCACAAAGGCGATTCATCCCCGTTTGCATCCCATCCCCTGCACAGATCTGAGGAGCGTCTGGGAAAGTGGGCAGCTGGGAGCTGGTGGAATATTGCCCTGGAATGCAAAGGCAGGCTGCTTTTAAACCACATCTTTCCCCTGCGGGGAACACGCTGCCGACAGGAAACGGGCTCATGTGCTTTACAGAGAATTAATAGCAAGGGAAAGGCACCCACAAAGTGCCGGAGCTGCCACAAGCTGCTGCACGTGTACGCTCAGGAAACTCAGAGCTTCAGAAAATGCTCGAGCGGTTCCTCACGGCCCTGGATGTCCTCTCCTTTTGGTCTGAGGGATCCCGAGCACAACACAAGACAGCCCTAAAATTCCCCCGGAGAAATGAAAGATGACTAAACGCACATCACGCTACAGGTTTACCTAGGAATGGGCCTTCACGGTTCCCTCCACCGCTGAGAGGAAGAACAGGGCCCAGTTAACAGAAGTTGGGTGCCAATTTCCATTTCTATGTGCTATTTTGAGCAGAAAACCAGCCAAAAGGTATGCAAGCCACCTCCTTTCTTCTCAGCCTGCATCTGAATGCTTGGTTCCCAGGGTGCAACTCTCATCCAAGTATGGACTCTAGCTGAAGAAACAAAGTGAAAATTAATCCCGTGGCCATATCAAAGAGTTTTCCTCCAGCTAACGTGTTTCCAGGCCTGCCCAAGCCCATCAGCAATTTTTAATCAAATAAAATAACAAAGAAAGAAATAAGGTCTTCAGGCAGAGCTTGAAGATTTTCCACCTTTCACACTTTCCAGACCTACTGAAGCCTGGTCGAAGCCACAGGTTGTGGTAGGTCCAGAAAGTTCCACGTGCACAAACTGCAAACACGTGCAGCGAGTCCGACACTTTGAAGAGGCATCTCAGCTCCCACATGATTTGTAAGGTTGATTCACACGCTGCGAGACCCTCTGAGCAGCCCAAAACAACAGGTCTAACACCTTGCCAAAACACCGAACTTACTGGGTGCATGTAATAATACAGACACACACGTGTTTCTGTCTGAGAAATCCTAAATAGAAACACATCAGCTTTAAGTTTTGCTCTAAAAAGTTTGCATCACAATGATTAACAATGCAGCACTGTCCATACAATTAAAGAAAAAAAAATAAAAATAAGAAAAGGAGCTTCTGGTATTATTTACCTTTTGACCTTTTGATTATAAACAACAGTTTATAATCCAATTTACTTTTATTCCCCCAAAGTATCAAAGTTCATTTTGCACTCAAGCAAATCCAAGAAAAAAGCAGAGAAAAAATTCCACAACATGGCAGTCATCCTTCATCACACAGTTCAGCACCAAGACCCCTTCTCCTCTAATCAAGTTGGTAACACCGGAGAGGGAGCCTTCAGCTTTTTTGAAAGCTAAATAACAGGCAGAGAAGCTTCTTTTGGACCTCAAAACTGCTCAGGTTAATGCTAAAATTACTCACCCTTTTGCTCACCACCAAGCACTCCCCCACCACCCCCCAGGTCTCTAAGCTTTGCAGGAACATCAGCCCATCGATCACCTTCCTGATTATTCCCCGGAATTGCTGGTTTTCGGGTGCAGGAAGCTCAGGGCACAGTCTCAGTGCGGCACCATTTCGGTGAGCGAATGCTCAGCTGGTCCCCAGCAGCTCTGCATTCCTACGGCACCTGAGCATCACTCTGCTGTCACAAGTCCCAGTTCGGACAAGGATTTAAACACATCTTTCAGCCTTACAGCAACGAGAACGACACAGCCCCTGCGAAGTAGCTGACTGCCAAGAGAGCAGCAGATGTCTTCTGCTGGTTTAAACCGCGTGGGGTCAATGAAAATTCCTTGCATCTCCTTAGAGCGTGTGCTCCTGACTGAGACTACAAACTAGTTTGCTTAGCTAAGCACTTGTAAAGCATATTTCAAATAATTATAATCTTGAGGTCTTCTCTAACACTACCACAATGTATATTTATTAAGTTAAAAGCACGCACGCTGCTACCAAACAGTTATTTAACATTCAGTACGACTTGTCCAAGCAAGCCTTATATGCTGCGTAATTGTATTCTTCTCCTCAGGGCAGAAATGCTAAGCGTAGCTTGAAACAACAAGATACTGTTTTGTCCTGAGTTTACCCATAAAAGAAATATTGTTAATACGTGTCTTTCCCACACCACTCCCCAAACTGCGAAATTGTACTAGCATCTTAAATAAAAACAAAGATAAATCGGAAAGAATACAGGAGATCTTGAATTTCCATTTTTCATAAAATTACGGAAATAATATTCAAATCCAAATTCTGCCTTGCTCCGCTGTTGCTCATAGCATAGCACACGGGAGCTCGTTCACCACCCGGCACTGTTCTGCTCCAACACAGGTGATGGGGTTGTTTTTAACTGAAACTTTTTCAGATACCTCCCTACACCAGCCCATACTACTCAAAACTATTTCCAAGCAGAATCGAAAGTAGTAAAAATAATCGCAGCACTTCTCCAGGTGGAAAGAATCAAGCCTCTTGCGTCAGACGTCAGGTCCGTGGCAAAGTGCCTCACCTCCCACTGCCTCTGCGGAGGAATTTCGGGAGTTTTGCTTCCAGGGAGTCAGAAGCGTCAGGCCATGGGGACACCCATGTTCCAACACGCTCTCTCCCATCTCTTTCAAATCTTGAGGCAAACCACAGACTTCAATTCAGACTGAGTCTGCGATATAGGACGCTGCTTAAGAGCCTTTACGCTCTTGAAGGCAGCAGACCCAAAAGCTCTGCTTCTGGGGACAAATGCTCTTCAGAAAACTTCTTTGAAGGGCTGCGCAAGCTGCAAGGGCACACAAACCAAAACACAGAAATAAACCCCGTCGCGGGCAAAATTTAAGAACATCTGAGAGCTCGCGGACTTCTAGAGGCAGGTACAGGGGAAATTTTATCTCCACTGAAAAAAATCAGAGGAACACAGCAGAATTAAAGACCACCACAATCTAATTTTAAGGTCTTCTCAAATTAATTTCTCTCCATTATTAGAGAAGATTGGTTGGTACAAGGTAACTTTTCTAAACATGGTATGTTTAGACTTCTGCAAGGCGATTATCTATGTACAGTGCAGCAAAAATATACCCCAAAACATTTTAGGGTGAAAGAAAATGTCTTAAAAGATATGAGAATTTCAATCCATTGTTTTTAAGACAATGACCAAGTGAAGACTGAATCGCAGCAGTGCAAGAGTACGTTTATTGAAGGAAAAAAAGTGAATACTGAAGGACTCTTCAGTCTAGCCAAGAGAGGTAGAAGAAAGCAATATAGTAAGCTGACACCAGGCCGATTGCAGCTGAAATATGGTTTTGTTTTTTTTTTTAACGCGAGGAGACTATTAGCTGTTGACAAAAGTGGAGAACACAGTGGGATCTCTGTCTCAGTATCTTTAAAGGAAGGCAGGATGCATTTCTAGAAGACACACTTGTACAGGTTACTAATTTCCAAACAGGGGTCAAAACTCTATCCCCAAGTCTGATTTAAAAGTGCACGATTTACAAGATACCACACCGGGTGATCTTGTTGCCAGAAAGATAAAGAGACACTCTGAGAGGATTATGCCTTTTAATGGCAGTCTACTATTAGACTAAATCAGAGCTGTAACATGAAGCTGCATCCTTACTCCGTCCCGGAGTGCTTCCTTTTGTTGTACATTTGCTTGCCAGTGGAGATGTGGTTTTTAGAAACAAGGAATCAAACTAATTATCTGATGTTCCATTTTCTTTCAAACCCCAAAGAATAACATTAAAAATATCTTTAGCAAGCAGGCTGCAGTTCCTGCAAGCTGAAAAATCACTCCAGAAGCAATACCCTCCAAAAATGCTCTTAGAGTACCAAGCAGCACCAATCCCACTGTTAAAACAGATCTGCTACAAAAAAAGTTTAAAAAAATAAAATTACAGAAATATTACAGCAGGCAAAGGAGCTCCCTCGAAAACACTTGCATGTGACAACACCTCAGGCAATGCCACAGCCAGGCACAAGCAGCTGCAGATTTTAAGAAGGGAATTGTGTGGTTGGACTTAAGGAGCGCGATTAGTTCCACTGACTTATACAAGACTCAGTCTGGCAAGACTCTTCCGAACACGTCTGACTTCAAGCGTGGATGAATTTGGTAGGACCGCTATTACTCATCCCAAGTGCTCACAGGGCAAAAGGGCTTCTTACAGCTCCGCACGGACACGGGGCTGACCGTGGGAAGCTCGCTGCAGGCTTGAAATCATGGAAACCTTAATTTAAGGAAAGCACTTCTTAAAGAAAGGGAAATTGGTAATCAAACAACGAACAATGTGCACAAACCCCAACAACATTTCAGTGCTCACACGCAGAGGTCTGTCTTCCCCACTCGCACCCCTCCCCCGTATCCAAAAGTAAGACAAAAATAAACCACGAAGGGAAGGAAGGAAAAACCTCACAGGTTTTTTGTGTTCGTTTTAGGCCTTACTGCAGCAACTGCTCTACTTAGCTTTTATCTTCTTTTTGTGGTGTTTCCTAGCCCTTGACTGTAAAAAGCAAGTACTCCACGCACAGACAGTAAAAGGTTTTATAGAGCAGAGTCCTTTGTTACTGATGGAAATTAGAGAGAGGTGTTGATTGCAGAATGGACAGGAATTGCTAGGCACAGGGAACCTGGGGAGCAGAAATACCAGAGTCCCTGAGACCTTATTGCAAAAAGAGCTGTAAGCTTCTTTCCCCTGGGCACTTACTAGACCAGTCCGTGAGAAAATAAGTTCTGGTGATGACTATGGTTCACACACATACTGTAATAAACACTTCCAGATTTCATGTCTCGCAGCATACTATTACTGTTATTCATTATTTGCTAAGAGATGACAGAAAGCGCAGGATAACCAACAAAAGAATTGAAAACTCTGCAGCTCCCACCCCAGAAACCCTAAGACTGGTTTTGCAGAGTGTCCCTCCAGGGTGCAAGTCAAGGCTGTTTTTCCCCTCTGCCTCTCCCGCAGAACAAATGAACAAGTTGAACAGCTTGTGATATTTGCATGACTGGGGAAAGATCATCTGAACAGCCTGAACAGCCAAAGTCTAAATAGTTTGCAAGTAGTAAAAAAAAAAAAACAAACCCAAAACCACAGTTAGTGACAAAGTCCTCTGACGACTCTCACCTTGTAGAGTATTGCACTGAAACTTATTGCAACTATTATGAAAGGAATCATCAGTGACAAGCAAACTCTGCTATTTCCACATCAGGCTCTTTCTACTTCTTTTTCATCTCGGAGATAATCCCACTTTTATTAGGTGCCGCTCTGTCGCTTTAAGTATTGCTAGTGCACTGCACGGGAAGGGATCAGATGCCACAGAATGAAAGGTTTCAGCTGCAATCACCTCACAAAGGGCTCCAACTAAGACAAAAAGAGGAGGAAAGTAATGCCACGTTGATTAGAGATGCATATGAACACCGCTACATGATGGTAACAACAAGCTGGAATTATACAAGAGTCTTTTGATGTAACTTAAAGGAAAAAGATTTGAAGAAGCGTATTTTCACGCAGCACGCTCAAAATTCCCGTCGACGCCAGTTACACGCCCGTGTTCTGAAATGTTCTTGTCTCTGACAAAACGCACGGTGGTGAGCTAGCTGATTTTCATCGAAGAAAAGAGTCCCGTAAGGTTACAGCGCATTATCCAAGATAACTGGGCAGCAGATTACTGCACAGAGGAAGATTAGGCAATTGCCAGGTAATGTTGCCTCTTGTCCGATTACCTTACCTGTGCTAACGAACCTTCGAATCGCAGAGCACCAGGCTCGGTGAAGAAGACAGGAGGCGTATTTCAACGGCTGCTCATTTACTTGTTGTACAAGGCTCACACACCACTCACGTTCCACACGGAGAATGCCAAACCCCTGCAGAGTCCGGCACCACCCAGTTTTCATAGAATCATAGAGTGGTTTGAGTTGGAAGGGACCCTCAAAGCTCATCTAGTCCAACTTCCTGCAGTGAGCAGGGACTTTTCTAACGAGATCAGGTTGCTCAGAGCCCCATCCAGCCTGACCTTGGATATCTCCAAGGATGGACCCTCCACCACATCCCTGGGCGACCTGTGGCAGGGTCTCGCCGCCCTCAGTGTAAATCTTCTTCCTTATCTCTAGTCTGAATCTCCTCTCTTTTAGTTTAAAACCATCAGCCCTGCACCCACATTTTGCTTTGTTCTAACACCCTGCTCCAGCAGGCAAAATGCTTCCAACCCTCACGGAATGTTCTAGGCTAAGGATATCTCAAGTTCTTCATTAGAGGATGAGTTACTTACCTTGCACAACGAGACATCACTTAGTCTTTTCTTTGCAAGGGGCACCAAAAGGCACACGGGAGCCCGCATCTCCAGTGCTAGTCACTTCAGAGGCACCTTGTAAGCACAGTCACCAACTGGCCAAATGGCTTTACATGTGATTAGATGCCTGTTCACCAAGAAATCACAAAGCACCTATTTGCTACTGAAGCCACAAACTCACGTTGAACAGTACCTGGTAGCAACAGTGACAAGAAACCACCAGTCACTGACACAGAATGTGAGAAAACAAAACACTTCTTCATAGTCACATTCTTCAAAGTCAAGGGGTTCACCCAGTGAGTAATATTCCTGCAGTGGTTTGTAGGTAACAAGAACTACGCTTGTCAAAGTGGAAACCATAAATAAAATTATGTTCCTGATGTATCATTATCATAATACGTAGAGATATAACAGCCTAAAACGACATGGAAATAAGATAATTCAGATAATTCTCTTCCAAATGACAGTAATAAAACACAGAAGCACAGACCAAGATTTCTGCTCTGTCCAAACCCACTCTGCCATTTATTGGCATATTAAGAAAATATTTGGGGTTAAAGTACAAAAAAAAAAAATTATTGACAAATAAAAGCAGGGGTTATTGCTATCTCAACTTCCACCAACATAACGCTGCTTGCTGCAACGAGCTTGCTTGGACGCATCTCCCAGACAGTGGCTTTCAACTTCTTCCGCCTGTGAGAAGCCTATTTAAAATTTCCCAAAAGACAAGACCACATGAACAGCTTAATCCACAACGACTGCTGTACGACACGCAAGAACATCGTTTCCTTAGTCACCCCTTCTTCAATCCCTGAAAACTACTGCAGTAGAGATAAACAGACGCAAACTTTTAAAACTTCACTCGCTTACTCCTCCTCCAGTCGTTTGTGCCAGGAGATAACAGCAGAAAACAAAACTGGAGAAAGGTTATCCCATGAGCGCTGCATTCCCAAAGGATTGCCAACTTCAGATTAGGCAGCAAACCCCAGTCCCCACGCTAGCTACAAAACAAACTATGCGTATCAGGTTTTGTGAATCAAGAGACGTGTTTGTCTCCTGTTTATTGTAAAGGTGTATTTATTCTAAATAGTTTAAGTACCTTTGAGTAACAACCTCACTTGCTGAAAAAAAAAACAATAATCCTACAAGCGAGGATCGGATCCAACTCGACATGAGGTGCAATTTTTAACCAAAAGGAGTAAGTTACTGAATCACTGATAGAAAAATTATGGCCTGTTTTGAAATAATCCTTGCCTTCTAAAAATAATTCTTCAGTGATTTAATTTATAGCAAAGTATTACATATGCAATTCCATCAGACCAACTTTCAGCCAACTTTTGACAATACTCAACCCTCAAATGAACCCAGAAAAATATTCTTTGCAGCTCCATAGTGACTGCAAACCAAAATTAAGGGTGAAATACGCTATGATTTGTAAAATCAAGATGGGATTCCAACGCAGAAGTGCGACAGTCTTTCACGCTTCCCCAGTTATTCTCTTACAGTGATGTAAATTCGGAGCTGCTCTGCATGTGCAAAACTGACAGCCCTGAAGTCACACAGGTGAAAGAAATCGGAGACTTACTGAACTAATAACAAAACCCAAATCTCACTCAGGCTTCAAAAACCAGAAGAACACCTATGTCTGGATGGTTTCACACACTGTCACGCTAAGCGATGCCTTTTGCTTTCATAACAAAGAACAGCTTTGTTCATTCCCTTGACCTCCAAATAACCACCTTTCCCCGCTGTTTAAGGTTCTCAGACAGCACAAAGAAGAAAAATAACATTTAAACAACAACAATGAAACCCCAAACCACCCCAAACCCTAAACAAACAAAGAAAACCAAAGAAAAAACACACACTCGGGAGAACGGGAGTCAGGGAGGCCCAGCTGGGCAGAGTCGATGCTGAGCTGCACCTCTTGGCACAGTTTTCGCAGCACCACGGCCCCTTCACCAGCAGGGACAGGGGAATTTCACATCCACACGCATTAACCACCTCTCCCCTGCAGAATTCCCTCTCCCTGCTTTTGCGCCCTTGAAGCAACCCAAATCTCTGATCAGCGTTAGAGCTGAGCTATTATCCCAGTATTTCATTTATTTAGGCACATGTACACACCAAACAAGGGCTACTCAGAGCATGTTCAAATGTTAAGAGATCTTTAACGTTTTTTTTTAATGAAGTTACAATACTTTTTTTTCCCCTCTCCACAGAATGGTTAATTAAAACACCAGTTTCTACGTGAAGCTAATTCTTCTGGACGTACCTCTTTTTTTTTTTAATCTATATCTACATATTTAAAAATAATATGTCTACACACACATATAAAAAAATATAAAATGCAGAGGGAACTGTCCTAAAATTTCTAATGGCCTCTCTCCAGGCCTAAACTGTAATGCCATCCTATAAATAGAAAGCCAGAGGGAAAAAAAAAAAAAAAGTGGGGAGAACAGGAACTGAGAGAATAAGTAGAGTGAGAAGCTCTGTAATATAAAAGTGTCTCCAGCTTCAAAGTCATCAGCCAATCATAATCCAATAAATGCCTTTTTTTTTTTTCTAAAATCAGAACACTCAAATGTCTATTTTTATTCTTGTTTAGAAGCAGCTATCTCAACAGGGCTTTCAAACCAGTAGAGCCTGGCATGCAAAGCAGTGACTTACAAAACTCAACTTCAAGCCGTAATTCCCAAGGCCTTCACTTGCTTATCCAGGTTCATTTGGGTCCTGCTCCCCAACGTTTTCGAGCACAGACACCGGTAGCAAAGCACCGAGAACTAAAGGGAGGAAACGGAAGGGATGTTTCCATGAAGCTATTCTTTCAGCCAAGAAAACTGTTCAAGAGTTCTCCCTTCATGACCGTACACCATTCCACGAACATAAATAGCTTTACACTTCTTCTGATACTTAAGATTAATATTCTCCAAGTCCAATCAGCAGAACTGCAATACTTGGGTAGGTTTTAATTAAAGCTTGTTCTTCTGGCTCTCAAAACACAAGAACAATTGCTGCATATGCTTGCAGTACTGAAAAAATCAAGACAATAGGGAGCTGAACTCATCTTAAGTCTGGAAAACATGCACACTTAACAAAATACCATCCCTCAAGTATCCAAGGAGATGTATCGCAGAATCACAGAATGGTTGGGGTTGGAAGGGACCTCGAAAGATCATCTGGTCCAACCTCTCCGCCAGAGCAGGATCACCTCCAGCAGGTCACGCAGGAATCCTCAGTGTTTTCATACCTTCTTTGGGTGGAGGTCATCGTCAAGTCCAACTGTCAATCTAACACCACCATGACCACTACACCACGTCCCAAACTGCCACGTCTACACATTTTTTTTTTAAACACCTCCAGGGATGGCGACTCCACAACTGCCCTGGGCAGCCTGTTCCAAGGCCTCATGCTATGAATTAACTGTGTGATACAGAAAGAGTCCCCACAAACATCAGGGAAGGCAATAAAGTTCTCAGGACTTCCCCTTCTCTCCATGAGCAAAAGGGGGTAAAATTTCTTCTGCTATAAAGGACTTTAAGATCTACAGTATAAAATGAGAGGTCACAAACTCTCCCCGTTCACTAAGACATGGGCCCTTCAACAGGTTGTAGAATGACCACAAAGAAAAGGACTTGGCAAATATCCCATAGCAAAGGTCTTTTTCTTTTTAAAAGGGAGTAGCTGACACACGAGAACTAATCTAGAGGTTGTTTTGCTCTTACAAAATCCAAGTAACCACGATAATAAGCGTTACTTCTTGATGCTTAGTTCTAGTGAAGAGATACATTAAAGGCACTGTTTCCCACAGCAAGAATTCAAATTCAGTTTGCTTCAGAACCTTTGAAAGGAGCATTTATTTCAAACTTGCGAATGATTTAAAAGAGAAAGCTTAATTAATAATGTTGCTTCCAGCCAGATGGCCAGCTATTAGTTTTCAGGCACCTCTTTCGGAACAATTCACCGGAAGTGTTCAGACGCGAAGGAGTTTTAAAGCAAATAGATGTGATTGTCCAGCACCCTCAGTGGCTGCCAAAACGGTCAGTGAAAGGCACAGCTAGAGGTATAGAAATGTTTAGTTTTTTCCAACTTGTGTTGCTGCGGGTCACGGTTGTAGAAAGCCGCTAGCGACAGCACAATCGCTTGACAGACACACATTTGTTTCACTTCACATTTTGTATTTGGAGGGCATTAAATTCACATATGGTTATACAATATTACTTAAATGAAAACATGAGGCTACATGTAAAGTGTTTCCCCTGGACCTGTGCTAACAGACTTCAAACTGAAGCTCGGTAGCAGACCACTGTGGTATGTGTATCAACCAGTCAAAATATTCCATGTGTACAGGAGGCACCAGCACAGAGATGAACCGATAAATATTCGGCAAAGCCAGTTAAGGTTTACCACTAAACATCTACAGAATTCTAATATTCTCACTGACGTAGCACCTACATATTTTTGAAGGAAGTTTCCAACAAAAATTAAAGCTGCTTTCTTAGTACGAGTGAGACGGTGAGCAGCAACAGAAAGCTTTTTAGAGTGGCAAGGTATGGAGTTTTGCAACAGAATCTACCACTCGAGATTTTAAAAGCTTTTCACGACTGTTATTCAATTCTCTGACATCCTTGTGAGGCAAGTACTGTATTCACTCGGTAGTTAAGAGTAAGGTACAAGCAGCTTAAACATTTTGTTCAACCACTCACAGTGGTACAGAACAAACCCCAACGTTTTCAGTCTTCCCTAACCACAACGTATTCTCATTATGCAGTAATCCACAACTGAAAACCTATCTTAATTCAGTTATGAGTGGGGAAAACAAACACGCAATTGCAAATCTATACATGAACTTTCAGCCTATATTTCTACCAAACAAGCAAAACCAGATTTGGGAAGAAGCGTCAATGATCAGTTGTCTACCTACACACATCAGGCATTTACGGTATCTAATTCAGAGCAAAACAGTTTGCAGTCTGCCAACAGATTTTTACTGGTGACAAAAATCAGCTATAAAGTAGTATTAACTTTGATAATCAGACAGTGATTATCTACTTTAGTTTTTTTGTAAAGCTTGCTTCTAGCGCAGCGGTTTCAAATAAGCTGGTTTCCACTTGCCGCCACTCAGCAAAAGCTCCACTGTCCTTTAAAACCAAAAAAAAGAAAGAATTTTGAACAGAAAACAGTACATTAAACAGGCCAATAAGACAGCTTTGACTTACAGTGAAGCTTATGTTCAGTAAGTCAGGTAAATTTAGGCCCAAGAAGCAGATATAGAGAAAAATTAGCCAAGTCATATCCAAAGTTCACCATTTCAAGTCTGTGCAACTCCTGCAGGGTAATTATTCCGGAGTTCACCGGTGTTTCACTTGGAAGATTCCAGGCCAACTTCAGTAACTACTCTAGACCTTTCCTCCAACAGCCTACTGACCGTGGCAGAGGAAAAAAAGAAGTTATTAGTAAACCGTGTGCTCTTCTGAGTTCAAGGCCCTTCACTGCGGGTGGGCTTTATCCAGGCCACGCAAGAGGAAACCCTACGCCTTCCGGTATTTGCAGGGCTTTGTAGCAGGGCAGGTGGGAAGGGGGCTCAGGGAGAAGCACATTACAAGGGCTTCTCCACCGGCACGCAAGCTGGTTAAAAACAGGTAAAAATAAAAATAAAAACCTACAGTGAAAAACAGTTAAATGCTGCCTTCTGCACAGGGACTAAATCAGGAGCCGCTGCCAAAGCCAGATCTCCTGCCCGTGGTATCTCAGCTACCAAACGTGGAGGGCTTCTGCCAAGCCGTGCGCCCACCTCAATGAAACATGAACGAGAACCCCTCTGAAAATGGCACGCTTTGCAGAGATGTACAGTTTTCAACAATCTTCCAGCTAAATCCTGACTGGCTTCTTGCCAGATGTCCAACCCACAGCTGACAAGTCCAGTCTTCACAGGACTGGAGCCTTCGGGTCTCACAGGATCTGCTGGGCAGGCTTCAAGTCCTGCGAAGAAGAACCCACAGAAACCCCAACAGCCCTGAATCTAGAAGAGAAAAACAGATAATCTTCAGCCTACAAACATTTCTGTCTTCAGTTCGCTGCTTTCTTGTGCTTGCTTGAATCTCCTTTCACTTGCGGGTAACCAGAAGCCAACTCACCGAATCCATGTAGTTACACAAATGCAAGAAGAGTGGGAAAAGACCGAAACTCCAGCTGCTTATTAGGCTTCCTTTTAGGCAGAGTGCTTTATAAACACTGATACCATTTTTCAGATACTGTTCCATGTGTGCTACAAATTGGCTGTGCATCTGACTCAAGAGGAAAAACAATTTGTTCAACAAATAATAATAAGAGAAGGACCTTTCTGTACAGTTCCACATGGATGGAAACTACAGACTTTGTATCTCTGTGAAAAAAACAGCATCTGGTCTTTCTGAGTATAACAGAATTAAATGTGCTTGTAGCTCGGTCTTCCCACACAGCAACACTTAAAATCCAGTTATGGATGGAAAGGAAATTTGAGGGAAAAAAAGTGTTCTGTTAAGTAGATAGAGCAACAAGAGCTGCACATTCAACACAAAAACAAAGAGGCATTCTCATGTTCCACAGCTGTCTTCTACTAAGCCCAATATTTTTGTGAACTTTAACTGTTCTACATTTGTGAAGAGTAAGTGACCTCTCTTTTCATGTTCAAGCAACTAGAACAGGAAGGATAAAGTTTTTCCTCTTTTATTGTGAATAAAGGAGAGTCAGTATCAGCAGCCATCGTTCAAATATTGCTTGGCTGCAACTTCACCACAACTGAAATTTCTGTTTTGACTTCTTTTTTTTAAAGAGATTGTATTACGGCTAATGAACGTCACCAATTCAGAGATAATTTCCAACCTCTTCTATCACACAATTTGTAAGCAAAAGTTTAATGAAATTTTCAGATGAGGTAGCTACTGGTTGTGAAGTGAGCTAGCAATGCTCCGTCCAAAACCTCAACCCTCAGCACCCCAAAGCCTGGAAGAAGCAAGAGTCCAGGGGGATGGACCAACACTTCTGACACCTTGTCCCCTGCAATCTTCTCTCCAGGATTCAGAGACCTCACGTTTCATAAATGGATGCACATTCCTCCAGAGCCCAAAAAAGCAGATGCTCCCATTCAGGGGGTCAGGCACAAGGTCCCTCTGTGTGGAGTGTGCAGGTGCCCCACAAGAAGGCAGGGACACATCAAGCCCAGGCACATGACTACCCAAAACATGCAGCGTCTTTACCCTCGTAACATCAGTGCTGAACAGCAAGCAAGCTGTAAAGATATTTCTAGCAATAAATAAAATTTATCAGGATCATCTGTTCCCCTTTCCTAGACTTACACAGGTTACATTTCTAACAGATAGGTTTTACCGGATTTTTAAGCGTGTTCTTTCACGAGGGTCACCAATGAGATTTATAATTTTGCCGTGTCTGCCACATCGACAGCAGCTCCTAACACTAAAAACGCAGTCAAACTGACTCCTCGTGAAGCAGCAGGATTCTGAATGCAAGCAGGCTGAAGAATGAAATTCAGAAGAAACAACTGATTTTCTCCTCGAGTTTCTCCGTGTCCCTTCTCCAGTGCTGCTCCCACCCACCTATCCACTGCTTCCCAGGCACGCTCTTGATGGGAGCAATCATTGCTCACGCTGAGTAACGCCTGTTCACGTGGAGATTCTCCACTGTGGAGAAAGGAATGAGTAGGTCAGGAAATCTGTGGGGTTACGTGCCCCAGGAATTGGGCCACGTAACCCCACAGATTTCCTGACCTACTCATTTTGCATAGCCTACAGCCTGTCTGTACCACACAGCCAGGGAGGATAGAGAAACTTACCTTAGAGAAACTGCTAAAAGAATAAATTCAGACACCTAAAACAGCGTAGCTACAGCAGCTTAGGTTTAAGAGGCTGCTTACTTGGCAATGAAGATTTCTTGTTCTGGAGCTCACACAATTCCTGGAGAATCCTTTAGAAAGGCAGCATTAGTTCTTACCTGCCTGGCCTCTTCAGAAGATAAGGGTTATTTTCTTTTTTTTTTTTTAATTTGGCTCCTATTACTAGGCACAAGTAGCTTACCCCTGCTTACATTTGTGCCCTACACTTCTGAAGGAATCAAGCCCTTAATACAGAAAGAAAGAGCTCTGGCTTTTTGTTCTGTTTCGACAGAGCCACAGTACCAGTAGCAAAGTCTGACCGCCTAAGGGCAAGTCCCATTCTGGCAGTGATGGTAAAGAGATGGGTGAGCAAATGAGGATCGGGTCTAAAAGGCTTCAAAACATCTTTAAAAGCAGTATTAACTGCAACAATTGACACATTATTGTCTCTTCAGTTACACAGAAAGTTGTGCTACAAGTGCCCAATTATGAACAACTTCCTTGCCTTTATGTTTGGACGGGAGTCGCATGTAACAAAATGTAATTAGCAAACATTTGCTAAGCTCGGTGGAGTCAGCCTACCAGAACTGGAGTGTCTGGACAAGAACCTCTGCCCTGTCTTTATTCCCCTCGCTCCTCTCTGCTCTCTTCGCTGCCAATCAACACAATCAGCTTTGGACTGGAAAAAGCTTTTTACACAGCCCATCAAGGCAGACAAGGACAAAAGTTAATTAGGACTATTCATAAGCCTTACTGGAAGAGAGTGCTCCGTCTCATCCCTGAAAATTTAATTGCACTGCATAAAGGAAAGCTAGGAAGAAAAAAAATATAAAAATAAGAAACAGAAAAAGATAATTTGAGAATAAAATCTGATTTCAATTTAACTCAAGTACCGTTTGGCCCTATTTATTTCATAAAGTAGTTCACGCAGGATAATGGCATTATTGTGCATCTAACAGCATTAGAAGCTCTTAATAAATTAACAAGTGAAAATTAATGCCTGCTCAGTCCATTAAATCTTGTTAATTTTATTTTTTGTTGCAATAATATAGCAATCACAAGTTTACATTATTAAACCAATATTTATTAGAAGAACTCATTTTAATTGGATCCCTGATGTGATAATCCTGTACAGTGTGTATTTCTTGATTTCATCATTTTCTTTGCACTTATTTCTCATCATATTTAAATGACTGCAATGTTCAGGGTCTTTTCCTAATACTATAAAATTTAAGCAACCATTTTAAACATTTTATTTCACAAAGATTCAACACCTACTACACAATATAACAAGAATCCCATGAGTCCTTCTAGAAGCTATTTTAAATATTCTAGTCTCTTGAGAAAGGAGAAGAGAAAAAACAGGGCAGAGAGAGGAATATCTGAAAACATCCCAACAAATGGTAAAATAATTTTTTCCCCTTAGCCCATCAATGTCCTATATAAACACTGCTGTGTTGTCTTTCAGGTCAAGAATTTTACCACTGGTTTTCAAGGCAACATTTTTGGCTGTCCTGCACATCTCAGGGGGAAAAAAAAAACAAAACTGATAAAAATTTTGAATTTTATTGGCTGCTGACAGAGACAACACAGATTTGAGAAGACATCTTAGTAAGAGCTGGGTCATGCTATTCCAGCAGCAACTTCTCCAAGGGAAGGGGCTGTGATGCTGGACAACATTTTCTCCCCCACCTCCCTCCTTTCCTCAGTTCCTCTGCCTCTGCCAACAAAATTGAATGCGTGGTCACTCTAACGGGTTTTATCAACATTATTGCTTTGGCTTAACAGGAGTGGTTTGGTTTTTGAGGACAGCATGGTGTGGACTAGAAGTCAACTACCCATGCTCTTACCCAGGTTAATATAAGAGGGAGCAACCGATGCAAGGGTGAGAAGTTGGGAGGAGCTGTGGGGAGTAGAATCTTGTGCTTGGAGACAGGGGTTTGACCTTCGTGGAGATGACAAGAAGGAGGAAGGTACTGATGGACAAGTGAGACTGCAGGCAGAAAGTACACCTGAAAAAGGCCTAGGTACACTTACCATGTTGTCACCTTTAGCCCCGCTCCGCAAAGTCACGCTAAGGCCACACAAGCGAGTTACAAGGGGATTTGTAAGGCGGTGTCTCCCCTGCAGCTAGCCCCAGCTCCCGCGGGCACACCAAGCGGCACAAAGGTTAGGACAGGGCTGTAAATCCTGCCATAAAGTTAGGTCAGTACCTAGGCTGGCGGAAAGAGTTTCATAGCAGTAAAATTACCAGCAGTGGGGACCTAACAAGTATGATGGCAGCCAGACTGTGCTGGCACACAGGAGTTGTACCTCAGTCGTCTCCAGGGAACCACCGTTACTCCAGTCAGATCTTAAGTGCACACGCTCTCAAACAAGTCTATGCAGTATTAAAGCTTCTCATGTAAAGGCACAGGGCAAATCGAAAACAAGGTGGTTTAAAGTTGGCATTAAAAAACCAGAAAAGTTTGTGCACAGATACACAAAACTGGGACTGGCCACTTGCTCGGTACTGAAACCAGACAGGCACCAGTCTCAAAAGAAACTGCCTATGCCGTTTAATATAGTTACAGCTTTCGTATTTTGCTGGTATCAGGGCAATCCTAAGAACTTTAGTTGACCTTCTTGCGAGGTCAACTGCCATCACAACAGAAGGTACACTAAAACCACTTGTGCATTATCCCTGGGTTTCCCAACCAAAACACAAATCATTTAAGGAACACCTTGTTCAGCTGCTTTTAAGAAGCAAATATGCCCTGCTTCCATTTCGGTTGGTACATTCTATCCTTATCAGATGAGTTCCACAAGAAATAACACCTACCTCTTTTCATAACTATCTTCTAAATTAAAAAAACCCACCACTTAAAAGAAGATGCTCCTTACATACAAGAATCCTGGCTCCCCTAAAACCACTGGCAATACCAAAAAAAAAAGAGTAGCAGGTTCAGAAGCAAAATATGCGTATGAAAATACATTGCAAAATGTCATGAGACGTCTTCTTATGTGTAGTACCACCAAAGGTCCTGAAACAAAGCATTTACTATCTCGTCCCATATCGGCAAGACTACATACACTGCACAGCTTTTGGAAATGACTAAGTGCCCATCACATGCTCCTGGCTTCTGTAGCGCAAACCCCTCATCATAGCTCAGCCTAATATACTTTATCTTTAAAGCAAAATGTTGAAGGACTGTCGAGTGCACAGTGTGGCCTCTCTTCAGATCACGAATAGTATTAGAAACTCACTGCTCCTCTCCCAAGGATGAAGTTCAAGGGGTTCTGCAAGTATGTAGTAAGGTCAGTTGTAGACTTTGCTGACATCAGGTTCCACGCTTATTGTACTCTTTGGTCCCAGAAGCAAATAGAGCCACCAAAAAAATCAAAAAATCTGATAACGGGCAAGTAGACCTAAGCTTGCTCACAGAGCAAAGCAGAGAGGTCGTAAACTCAAACACCTAGCAGTGCTGGGCTATGTGCTAACAGCACATCACCTTCAAGCTTGTCTGAAAAGTGATAAAAATGCCCATCCTGAAAGCTGGGCTTTCAATATCAATGCAACTACTACAATTTTAGTGGGCAAAAGAACGTGCATTTTCAACCCAATACAGTATGAAAAACTGTCTTGCTGCCACACAGACCCAGCTTGCTACAGCTCCCTAGGTGAGCTCCCATGCCAAAGCCCCCCAGGCTGGTGCACAGAGGTTTACAAGCAGCTGGCTCCTGGAGAAGGCTTTGGCAGAGCGGCCCAGGTGAGAGAGAGGAGGAAGGTCCTCAAATGAGCCGTTCTCTGGAGCACCAGTAACAACAATCAGATGGTCTGAGGGTTTTCAGGTGGAAATTACTTCCTGCTCCAGCAGGAAAAAACAAGAAGGAAGAACTCTTGCCAGCAGAGCAGGGTTACGCTGGAATCCTTGAAGGAGTCTCCAGCCTTTTGCTGTCTGGCACAGGTCCTTCCAACAGAAAACTTGTGGCCTGAGGTGTCTGTCACATCATATCTCACAAATGGAGCACTTGGAAAAGTAATAGATGCTGAAATACACAAGCAAATAAACTATCCATGTCAGGAGACAGAATGTAGTATGTATATTTCCACTTCCAAGTAGATAAAAATGACAGAAAATGGTATTCTAATTTCTTAGCCCTCCAGCAAAAATTAATTCTTTTCTTTCTTAAAACAATCCCCACCTGATCGCTACAAGGATTTGCTGCGTAGCCCCCATTCCCATGAGTAATGTTTCTGCAAAGCTCCAGCACTTTTACATCTGAAACTTGCTTCGTCTCATGGATACAATAGCTAATTTTGGACTTACCCTACTCCTGCTGGGCCGGAGTCATCGCTGGCATAGCTCCACCGTAATTCAGTCTACTGATGCATTACAGACAATGCACAACATGATCTAATCTTCAACGATATTTCCCCCCTCAACATACTTATTTGACTAAATAGTAAAATTATTGAAAAAATAAATGAACTAAAACCACAGTAAAATTGTCTTGTAAATGCTATTTTCACAACACGATAATCAGATTCACAGATTCACTAGGACTAGCAGCGCAGTCCAGAGGGAAAGACACCGCTTCTTAAAGCCACAAGGCCTCATTGTAGCTCCAGCTCTGCCACTGACTTTTAGACAAGCTGTTTCACCTCTCCACACCATTCCTCAATCTCTGACATCTAGATATCAACCTCTCAGCATGCTGCTGCAGAGGGTCCAGCACAGACTAACGTAACCACGCTCATTTGGATCTGTGCAATATACACATTAAACTACAATAAAAGTACCCATGAAGTGTCATGTTTAAAAACTAGTGCCAAGGCAAAAGGAGCTAACATCAAAATAAGGTGACGCTTCCCCCATACCAGAGTTTAAGATCTGGAGGATCCAGGCTCTCTGCCCTAAGTCAACATGAAACATTTTGATTTCTGTAAATATTTCCTTTAACAGAGCAAGATCTTGGAGAAACATTCACTTCTGCACAGTCAGAACAGTCAGGACAATCTCCAGAGGTGATATCTGCTTGTGTTGTTCCTTATTTTCAAGCTTTAGAACTGTTTCTTTCTGTAAATTAAAAGCATCGTGCTCCACCCATCTCTTTGCTTCCTTTGAATCACAAAATATCAAAACCTACCTCCCTTATCTAAACCACACTGTTACTGGTAAAAGAAGTACCAAGAGGCTTCACGCTCTGCTCTCTAACAGGTCAGTCTCAGCCAAACACAATACCCAGGTCAGATCAGCGGGGCTGCTCAAGTCATTTTCTCCTTTTGAAATGGTTAAGTATTTCAGGGAACCGGTTTAAATAGGGCATTGTCTATGTGGAAAGCACGCTGCTTACCAAGAATTTAAAAATATAGGTTTTAAGGCATCTGTATGGGGTGGCAGCTGCCCAGGTTTTGATTTCCACTTCACCCAGGCGAAGCCAGAGTAACTAACAAAGGCTGAGAGGTCTATCTGCATTACGGCCAAAGTCTTAGCCACAGTCATTCACCACCAAAAAGATAAGGAGACCTTATTTTTTCCTTCAAAAAACCACTGCAGTTGTTGGAAGAAAATTTTAGGAGCTCCAAATATCCACATTTCTAAGCTACTTGCTTCACTTTTTTCACGCAACAGATGCTGCTTTGTATTAGCTACTGCATATTAAATCATTCTGACAACCAAGAAAGCATACATTTGTTTGCGCGCGAGAGAAGCATGAATACGCACACAGAGCGATATCTTCTCACGCAGAAGCACACAATTATGCAGCATTCAAATATTTGGGATGAACTTTGCCCTTTGTTTAAAAAAAAAAAAGAAGAAAAAAAGAGTACCCTCAAACAACAATCAGTAACAGAATCAGCAGTCATCTGGCTGAGCTCACAGAAATCAACAAATCCAGCGCAATAAAACACCACTTGTGGCCAGCTATTTGAAAGTTACTTGGAAAATTTTTCTTAGGCAGGATACTTATATGCACGTCCTTTATGATTTATTATGGTCTTACGGATCGATCTCGGAACGGAAGCTAAAAATAAAAACTATGTTAATTCAAAAAAAATCGGGGGGAGGAAAAATCAGTTATATTCACCCTCATGTCTTTTTTTTGCACAGCGAACAATCCTCTTCAGCTATGCCATTTGCAATCTCCATTTAAAAAGTGATTTGAAAACGTATGCACAGCAGGGCTCGAAATCACCTCTTCAGACTAATATCAGTCCAGCTCATATTGAAGAAACCAAGCAACCCAAACGAAACCATCTTCCTGATGCATTAATCAAGAGAAAATCTGAACGTACCAGGACTAGAGAACACGCCGAAACTTTTGACAATGAGAGCGCCCACAAGAACGGTAATCCAGAGCGCTTCCAACTTTTTTTTTTTTTTCTAATCTCGGCTAGAGATGTATTTTCTCCCCTGCGTTCCCCTCTTGTTAGCAGAGGGTAATCCAATTCTGTAGCCAGTTATTTTTATTTATTTTTTTAGACTATATATAGAGTGCAGGAGAGCGCTAACACCGCACCGAAGCGCGGCCAGGGCTGGAAAGCAAAACAAACCCTCTCTTTCCCAGGCTGTACCCGAGCATGCCGAGCCCCCCGGGAGAAAACTGCTCCCCAAGGGCCCCCCAGCACCCCCGGGGGGGACCCTCGGCCTCAGCACCCCCCCCCGCAGG
>NW_009711948.1:0-18491 GCF_000703405.1 Apaloderma vittatum
CAGCACTGACCCCCGAGGGACCCCACTAGACGCAGGCCACCAACTCGACTCTGCCCCATTGACTACAACTCTCTGACATAAAAGGCTATCAGGTTGATCAAACATGACTTCCCCTTAGTAAACCCAAGTTGACTGTTCCTAATAACTTTCTTATCCTTGATATGCCTAGAGACAATGTCAAGGATAAGTTGTTCCATCACCTTTCCAGGGATGGAGGTGAGGCTGACTGGTCTGTAGTTACCTGGGTCATCCTTCCTGCTCTTCTTGAAGACTGGAGTGACATTTGCTTTCCTCCAGTCTTCAGGCACCTCACCTGTTGTCCATGACTTACCAAAGATGATGGAGAGTGGCCTAGAAATGACCCCTGCCAGCTCTCTCAGCACCCACAGATGCATCCCATCAGGGCCCATGGATTTATGGATGTTCAAGTGTTCAGGCTGATCCCTGACCCAGTCCTCCTCAACCAGGGCAGACTCCTCCTTTCTCTTGCCTTCCTCTGGAGCCTCACGGGACGGAGGCACCTGAGGACTGTCTCCAACAGCGTAGGCAGAGGCAAAGAGGACATTCAGTAACTCTGCCTTCTTTCTGTCCTCTGCCTCCAGGGCACCCACCTCATTCACCAGAGGGCCTACATTGCCTCTAGTGTTAGTTTTGTCGGCAATGTGTTTGAAGAAGCCCTTTTTGTTGTCCTTGACCTCCCTCACAAAATTTAGTTCCAAGGAGACCTTAGCTTTTCTAATTGCCTCCCTACATTCTCTGACAGCAGTCCCATACTCCACCCAAGTGGCCAGCCCTTCCTTCCACAATTTATATACCCTCCCCTTCCACCTGAGTCTGCTCAGGGGATCCCTGGTTTCTGCTCAGCAGATCCCTGATTATACCAGGTGATATCCCTGGTGATACTAGGGAATCCTCTTCAGGTTGTTATTGTTTCATGGTGCATGTGTAGTTAAGAATTTGCTATTGAAAGGAATGACAGTGTTTAATGTAATGGGAGTTTTATTCAAGATGTTAGTATTTTAATCCTCAGTGCAAAGGAATGACAGTGTTTAATGCAATGGGAGTTATATTCAAGATGTTAGTATTTTAATCCTCAGTGTAGAAGCATATTAGTGGGTTTTTTAAAAGTGATGAGGATGTGACTATCAGGCCTCTCCTCCATGAAGTCTTAGGTTAGATTTTCTGAAAGCAGCAGTTGAAGCACTTAATAGTATCCACCTTGATGATTACTGGGTACTAGAGTATATGAGATCACGAGATTAAAGAAAATTTAAATACTCTTCCATCCAAGACTGCTAGAACATGGCTTTCAGACTGGGGAATTGGAGAGATATCTCACCAGTGGCTCTCAAGAACCTGCTCAGAGCATCTTTTTATTTTTCTCTTAATTGTATTGGGAAACAATGGAACTTGTTTAGGAAGGTTCCATTTATAATTTTGTCTTAAATATAGATACTGTGGTAAGTGTATGTACATCCAATTATTCATGCTATCAGTGCGTATGAACTTCCATGGTATCCATTTCCACTGAAAAGGGTGACCAGCTTCTCCACCGAGAGAAAAGGAGACATACATCACTCCCTTAACAAAGGGAGAAGGCTTGAACCAGTTTATGCTGTTGATTGTGTCATAATTTGTTTTTCTATCAGAGAGCCTGCATGCCAGTTGTAGGAAATGATGAGCAATCTTAAAAGTGATTGTAAATTGCGTCTGACTGATTGGCAAAGTAATCAGCTGAAGCTGAGGGAATAAACACTGGGCATGCAGAGCACCTTCTCCTGCCATCAGGTCATGCAGCTGCAGCAAGTTCAACAAAATGGCAGATCCCTAAGTCCACAAAAGAACACAGATTCGACAGTCCAACCCCATGAAAACACTTCACTGAAGTATCATTGGGTGTTTTGTTTCCCCTGTTACTTGCTCTTGGCTAGTATCCATTCACTCAGAGCCTCTTCAAATGCCTGCTTGTGCACTTTATAAGGCAATTTTGTTTTATTGGACATTCATTTTAGTGTCCAGTTTCTGTGTAAAATTGCTATGTACTTATTAGGAGAGATGTTGGCACTTGAATTACACTTTTTCTCAAGAGGTTTCCCTGTTTTTTTGCTTTCCCAGAGAGTGACCATTAACGTGGATGAAAAGCATGGGCTCCTGGGAAGTGATTAGAAGGACTTCCTGCCAGAATTATGACTTTATGGTGTCTATTTTGATTTCTTGTCCAGAACTGGTTAAACAAAAGGATCATATTAGTAACTTAAGTTCTGTGTGGGTAGTAAACATGTGTAAATTATTTAATAGCTATCTTATATAAAATATATATTTACAACATATACTTAAGCCTTTTGTGGAGGGCCTTCCTAAACAGTGTGAATATTATATATTAGAAATTTAGTTAAAATGTGTTGAAGCTTAGTATGTAGAGTTGCTGAAATGTTAGTTGTGCCAACTAATGTGAAAATTGTCCCTTCTCCTAAGACTGGAAAATAAGGGAAATGATTAATCCCTTAGAAACCAATTGCCTGGGCTATTTCCTGAAACTCAGATATTTAGAAGTTTTTCCATACAAGTATGCAGGTTTTGTTTGATTTTGCTTCAATTATTTAAGTGGGAAGATGCAGACAATAAGCACAAGAAGTCTGAGAATATGGGCAGTGCTAAAGGTGTCTGCAATGCAGCTGTTCAGGCCAGGGGACAGAACTGCACACGCTACCCACACTGTCAGGTCTAGCTCTTTGTGGAGGATGAAGAAATGTGTACTCACACCACAGAGCACCTGGTCCAGACCTCTTCCAGGTCCTAGTAAGTGCACTTGGTGGACGTATTCTTATGCTTTTTCAACTCAGAAGTGCACTTCAAAAAGGTTAAGTGGTCTGCCACAACTTGCAATAAGTGTCAGCATTGGAAAAAGTCAAATAAATATATTCATCATAGAATCATAGAATGATTTGAGTTGGAAGGGAACCTAAACAACATCTAGTTCCAACTCCCTTGTCATGGTGAGGAACACCTTCCACTAGACCAGGTTGCTCAAAGTTCCATCCAACCCAACCTTGAATGCTTCCAGGGAGGGGGCATCCACAAATTTTCTGGGCAACATGGCCCAGTGTCTCACCACTCTCATGGTGAAGAACATCTTCCTAAAGCCTACTCTAAATGGACGTTTTGGATTGTGACAGCAAATGAATGAGATTGCTGAGAGGAAGACGCACTCCTCATAGTGTAGAGGTAAACAGGACCATCTGAAACACTTGTGACTTTACCCTCAGAGGGAACTAGTTGGTTCCTTCAAAAGCTAAACTCCATCTCTGCTTTTGAGTAAAGCCGTGGGTTGTGTTCCAGATTGTAGTTGTCCTGTTCTTCCTGTTTTATGAGCAATATCATGTCACTGTCATCCAATTCCTGCCAAGCTCCTTGTTTATTCATTGGCCACAGGCAGATCCAACAGACAAGAATGACTCACATGTCTGCAGAATATGGTTTGGAGGAAACTCTTGACAACCTGTTACCAATGTTCCTAGACTTCTTTACAGCTGGTTTTCTTGCATCTTCTCAGTAGCACTGTTCCATCCCAGTCAGAGGAAGATGGATGTAGGAGCTGAGCTCAGGCTAATGAAAATGTAGTGTCTTCAGTGCAGAACTGGAAGGCACAGAAAGGCAGAGTTGAGGTCCTGTTCTATAAGTTGTCACTAGAACTTTGCAATTGCTGAGCAAATTCAGCACAATCCAGTGCAGCTCTGACTTCATTTCCGTACAAGCCTTGCAGTTTGTTCTGCAAGCCTTGGTGAAACACTCAGGCAGGCTTACAGATATCTAGGGAGGTTTGGCAGAAGAACATGGAATGCCCTTCTGGAAATCAGAGGAACTGAAGTGACTGTTTGTTTTTATTGCAGGACAGAGCCTTTTACAGCAATTGGTTACCTGTTTGTGTTGTCAGAAAGGCTGCCCCACCTCTGTGCTTCTGCATAGTGCTAATGTATCTGGTCAGCACAAGGATGCATATTTGATTTGTCTTCATTCTTTTGCATTGTATGTGGAAGTATATAGTTGATAAGCTTGCTGCAAGTGGGTTTTCGGCCACCACTGCCACAAATACTCTCTGAATAGATGATGCTGGTTGTGCCCTGCAAAAACTCTGTGAGATTGCAGAAGAATTTTTCCATCTCAGCTGGAATAGCAGGGATCAGTATCTTCAGAAACTGCATGAACAGTTCACATTGCAGTTTTTGCCCAGGTTATCTTTGCCTTCAGTGCAGAGGAAAATGATCACTGGGCTTCCCACTGAGCAACATGAAGAAGACTTGGTGGGATGGCAGATGGCGCTGAAGGAATAAAAATCAATAGGTTGTATGTGTATCCCTTTCCCTTACCTTCTTGAGGTATTCGATCCATAATGCCTCTTGAGTGAGTGTGGCTATGCTGAATGTGTGTTCCCTTTCAGTTCGTGCCCTTTCTGACCTTTTTGCATGCTGCTGGGCTGCCTGCATTTGCTGCTTCAGTGCCCTTCAGGATATATCACAGACCGAACAGTTTATTAGAGAGGAAAGTGGCTCATGGGCTGCAATTCAGATTTCTGTTGATGAGAGGAGGTGGAAGGGGAAATCTAATAGCTCTTCACTCCTTCAGGTGGAGGTGGGGTTAGCAGGGCTGTGGGTAAGTGGAACATTGATAAACCCTCTCTTATCTGCCACCAAAGCTCCTTGTGAGGCTGGATGAAGGCTGGAGAGGTGATGGTGGTTAATTAGGTCCTGCATGGCAAAATCCAGCTTCCTCCACTTTGTCCAAGAAAATCTTCTCTTTCCACTTCCGTGGTCAAATGAGAGCTGGTCCTTCACCGTCGCTGCTTTGTTTCTTCAGCAATAATAAAAAATATGTTCTGACCTAATGCCTAGATTTTGACTGAAATACCCTAATTATGTCCTGCTGCTCCATAGGCTCAAATTCTCTGCCACAGAAAGTCTTTTTAGCTCAGCTTTTTCATATACGTGTGCATACCCTTGTTGTGGATACATGTCCTTTGATATCTGCTTCTGTGAAAAGTGTGTATTTCCAGGAGACAATGAACATTATGAAAAGATGTATAGACAAACAATTACCTGTATTCAGAACAAAGGGTGAAAACAGCTTGATCAGACTTGATACAATCACATATTTATTCAGGTATAGATTCATAGGTATAAATTGTTCTTTAAGAACATATTTTATTTTGTCAGTCATATTCTATGCTTTGCAAACATGTTAAGAAGCCTTTACATTATTAAGGTGTGTCTATTATGTATAAGCCTGGTGAGAGCTTGTTGCAGATTATAAACCTGCTGCTTTTTCCTCACTTCTGCTTCATTTGTATCTTCACTGTAACAAGCTGAAAAACAAAATACAGACTTTTTACAACACTTTAGTGTTTATGCTGTAGCACATTTTTGCTTGGGACATAAGAAACACTTTTCACCATGATCCTTCAAATCCCATCTTTGCTGACCTACATAAATAAAAAAGAACCTCTATTGTTTTTCTTTGTGTTATGGATCTTTCTGAGGCAGATGTGCTTTAAGATAGCCTAGAGTAGTACTTGCACATACCTGCAATAAGCACTTTGAACTCTGGATACAGAGACATGATTGTGCTCTAAATTGTGCTTGATATCATAAACAAGATAAAAATAATAATAAATACAAAATTAACATTTTTATAATCCATATCTTCAAGAAAAGCTATAATTTTGTATAGAAGAAGAGACTATAAATTAACATGGATAAGGTTTAATCAAGAATAATGTCTTAAGTATTTTTCTTTCCGTCTTCTTTCCATTTAATAAATAAATATAATTTTTCTAGTTATTTGTTACTGGCATTGCTTCTCACGATACCAAATCTTTCCATGGAGAGAACATCCCATGATTTATTGAACCGTTTATTTATAGGAATCTTGCTGGGAAATTTCCAGTCAGTGACTAAAACTGCTCTGGCAGCTAATTATAAATGCTTTAAAAGTCAGTGAAAGAAATAATATCAGGGCCACATTTACAGCTTCAAAGTACCTGGAAGGTAACTTGAGATTGTATATCTAATGGTACTTACTGTTTGTATTACAATAGCATCAAGAAGTTCTTACGGAAATCAAGGTCCCATTTATTGTTAACTATAAAATCTTATAAGGCTTGAAAGAAGCACATTGCTTCCTTTCCCCTCCTTCCCTCCTCCCTGCTTGCTCCTGAAAGTACACTGTCTCCTGAACTCCCCAATTTATATCATGTTTAAATCTCTTCATGATGGACAAATAACAGTGGACTCTAGAGCTCTTCTACTAGGACTAGGTATTCTTGGTAAAAGACAAAGAATTTATAACCTAAAAGCAATGATGTGTAATATGTAGGCTATAAACGTACAGCATGTATGTACAGCAAGTGAAACAAGACAACATGTGGGATAAACAAAAAATTGAACAAAATATACAATAACATGGAAAGATGTCTAGAAATAGAGGCATGGGGAAGTGTCTTATTTAGGATCACATATCAGGTCAAAGGACACAGAAAGAGTGAATCCAGGCTGTCTGAATCCAGACTAGAAAACCAGATTACACTGTATTCAGTGTAACTTTGTATCGTTACAAAACAACAAAGCAGTGATCAGATATTCCAATCCTGAGTCGAATTACTGAGAGATAAATTCCCATCAAGGAAACTTATGCATTTAATCTTTCAAAATAAATGTGGCCTAGATGATTGCAATTAAATGAGAACTTTCTTGCAAATATTTTGTACTAAAAAATATTGATTTTACATAATGGCCAGGATGTGTACCTGAGACATCTCATTCATTTGTTTGTATGTATACAGATGTGTGAAAATGTGGTTTTGATTAGAGCAATTGAAAGCCTTCCTCTTCTATATATGCTTTCTGGTTCTGAAAGATTAATTATTGATTAAAAAGTGCAATTTGGAAGTTACGATTATAAACAATATTGTCACCAGCACCAGGTGCTAGGCAACTGTGTAGGGTGGTAGTCTTGATGCTGAAGCAACTACTGTTTTGGAACTGTATTACTCTCTTGTGGCTCAGGGTAGTTTTTGTGCCAGTGTATGAAGATTTACTCACCTTTGGGGTTCTGTTGTTCAGGGCTACACACTTAATTTACTAGCTTTTGGTTGAAGAAGTTGCACTGAAAGTCATCTTTCTGAGGAGTAATTGTGTCTCCTTCCTGCAGCTCTTTCTCTTCTTTTAGCACATCAACAGTGGAAAGAGCTACTGAGATATTTTTGTCTCTCTCGTAGGGAAAATGTCGGCTTTGAGTAGGAGCATTGTACAACTGAATGCTAGTGTATGTGCAATTGGTTGATGGGGAAGGGTCTGTAGGATGTGGTCCTCCTGCTCATATAACCTCAGTAGTCTGTCCTTTGTGCTATGAGACCAAGGGGTCTTTATATTGTCTCTGACACTAGCCTTTAACGGGATTATCATAATATAGTTAGTAAATGATGATGATAAAAAGAAGGTATTTTTCCACAAGAAATGCTGATTATAGGTAAATTATTATTATTGATTATAAGTAAACTATTTTCATTAACTTCCCTACCATTGCTTTTATGGAATCACAGAATAGTTGAGCTTGGAAGGGACCTGTGGAAATCATCTTATCCAAGCCATCCTGCGCCCCAGCTCACAGGCAGGGCCACCTAAAGCTGGTTGCCCAAGAGTGTGTCCAGACAGCATTTGAATATCTCTGTTAAGAGACACCACAACCTCACTGTGCCACCTGTCTAAGCAATCAATGTGAACACTGTGCAGCACTGACTAAAGGTGTTATATAGAGGAGGTAATGCATGTTAACATGCTTACACTTTCTGTGACATTTCAGTGAGCTCTCCTTGGACAAGGAAGCATTAAAATTGTGACCTGAAATAAAAACTTAACAAACTCTTCTTCAGCCATGCTGCTATGTCCCTTGAAACGAGACCAGTCTCCCCACTGAACCTACTCCCACATGCTGAAGTAGAGAGCTAATTCTCTCTGCGCTTGTGAAGAAGAGTTTCAAATCTTTCCCCTTGGCAAGGCTATGTCTAGGAATAGGGCCAAAATCCAGTATTTCAGGTTACTCAAGGACAAGAGCTCTGTGAAAGCTTGCCGGTTGATTAACTCTACAGGAGAGATGCTCACAGGACTCCTACAGAGTTAAAGCCAGCATGTGTAGTTTAGTAGGTGCTTCATTATCCAAAGGTTCTATGAACTCTCAGAGATCTAGAGTGCTCTATTGCTCTTGGCTAAGCAGTGGCAGCATGACAGTTGTCTAAACAGGGAGGGATAATTTTTATCCCTAAAGTAGCAAATCATCTGCTCTGCATCTCCTGAATGCTTTCTGATTCATAAATTTCTGCTGAACAAGAAGGGTTGCAGAAACAGAATTATTTGGGAAAAAAAAGCATGCCATAAGTTGAACTGGTACTCAAAATGCAGTTCCTGAAGATGCTGGACCATGGAAATATCAGCAAAACCAGGAAATATAGCAGAATTTATTCAGACTGTGCTCAGCTCACCTACATTAACTCTCTGTGCAGTGTGTCTGAGCTGCACATGGAGTACAGAAGTTGACTTTCTCTGAACAACACCAGAAGGCAAATCAGAAGCTGATTGAGATGGCCTGAAGGTCAGAGTAGCGCAGAGGTACTGTCAGCTAGCTGAGCCATGTAAAAGTGTCAGGCCAATAAGCTGAAAGAAAAGGACTGTGGAAACTTAGAAGGCTTGGTTTCTGTACTCTAGCACATGCACTCACTGTTATAAAATTTATGACAGAAAATTCTACTTTTAAAGACATTCATGTCTCCAGTGCTGAATGAGCAGTTAAGAGTTTGTGAGACTAAGAGGAGATTGTTAGGTTCTACATAATTCTACAGGAATTAGATCATTTTCCACCTTGTTCCCAATGTAATATATTTGCAATGAACAGTACCTAAAGTTAGAAGTCTATCACACAGCATGGTGAAATATGTTGTAGCATTTCACGGGGGTATAGTATAAGTTATAAGGTATCAAAACCACAGCTCATCTCATCTTCTGTTGTCTTCCCTAGTAGCTGCAGAGAAGTAGATACAAAGAATATGTGCTTAAAAAGATAAAACAGGCTACTTAATTCCAAAAGACTTGCTATTAATAGCTAAAAAACATTGGTTTAAATGATAGGCTTTTATGTCCCTACCCAAAACTTGGATCATTAAGTCAGTAGTGTTGTTTGTCATATAACTGTCCAGTTTCCTTTTGTACCATGCAGCTGTGTATTGCGCAGCCTAATTATTCATTGTCTAGAAATAATCAGCAATTGTCCCTTCTTGTTTGATTGAAGGCCTCTTTTGTGCTGGGGAGGAATAGTAGTCCCCACTCCTCCCACCACACAACATTTATATTTTAACACTTTATTAAGACCCTTCTTGCTTGTTTAATTTCTCTGGGAAACAGCACTAGTCTTTGCAATTTCTATTCATGGAGGAGGGCTTCATTTCGTCTCGTAATAATTCTCATTATCATGCTTGTAGAAACCCCCACCCCTGTTTCTCTCTGTCCTGCAATTATAATTCCCTCTCTCCTAGTTATTCTACATACACAGATTACTTTTGACATCAGATGCTCAGCTCTCAATGCACAGCGGTACCCACTCCGTTGTCTTCAAACATTTATCAGATATTGTGACCATCTGGCTGGTTGGCAAAATGGCTGTAAGAAGCAGAAAAAGTCTCAGAGACAGAGGAATATCATCACTACTCGACCACTTTAACCATTAAGACCAAAGTGACTGACTTGAGGTGTTGAACCATGTCTGATGCAACAGGTCAGGTGCAGCTCCCTTGGCCATGCTTCTCAGTATGGGATGCAGAAAGGCTATAGTAGCACTAGAGGCTCGGAAATAACCCAAATTAATGTCTGTGGAAGCACTGAGACATCCAGGGAAACCAAGGCTGACAGTCACTGGTAATCCCTACACCTGGAGATGCACAATCCCCCAGATGAGAAAAACAGATTGTAGCTTTGCCCTGTGGGTATTTTGATAGGCAGAAGTTTGGCCATTCTTAGAAAACAGTTTGGCACAAGAAGAGAAATGTGGGCATATTTTGTCATTTCCCATGTTGTCACACCACTGCGTGGCTCTATATTGTTTTTCTACACTATTCTTTAATCTTATCAATTCTTCTTAATAAATTATGTATGTGAAGCTTTTCCTCTCTGAAGACAGTGACTGCGTTGAGGCTTGTTTCCTGTCGTATCTTACAGAGGTATAAATAAGAGAATATGAAGAAAAAAATATGAAGACATAGGAAGTTATAAAAATTAAGTGATATTTGTTTCCTAAATTCTTTTTGGCATAAAAATTTTCATTTTTTAATGGTTCTCTGAAATTTTTTAACAGGCAAGAGGAAAAAAATGGGTTTTAATTATTTTCCTGCTGTTCCCATAACACATCAAAACAAATGTGAAATATTTTATTTATGTGAAAATATCTATGAAAAACTGAGGGTTTTTTTGAGAATGTATTTCATTTTGTTTTAAATTATTGATTGTACATATCCATTTATTTGTTTTGATTTTTCATGGTTAACAAAATTAATGAGAACCATGTGTGTGAAATTTAATAATTTCCTTTACATTTTCACAGATTATTAATTTTCATTCCCTTTTTGCAGTAAATGCTGTGCCAAACCTCAACAGGCTATAACTTCATTTTAATTTTATTTGTAGTCCAATATCCAGAAATTAGGTGCTTCTCAGATTAGTAGTATTCTGGTAGGATGTGGAATGGACAATAAAATTAAATTGAAAATATTCAAACAATTTTGATGCTGTATGGTCATAGACTGTCTCCTTGTTTTCTTCTGTCTATGGTCTTGTGAACCAGCTGATTTCTCCCAGAAAGAACAATAGAATCACACAGAATCACAGAATGTTCGGGGTTGGAAGAGACCTTAAAAGATCATCTATTTCAACCTCCCTGCCACAGCAGGATCACTCAGAATGGGTCACACAGGAACGTGTCCAGGCGGGTTTTGAATGTCTCCAGAAAAGGAGACTCCACAACGTTTCTGGGCAGCCTGTTGCAGTGCTCTGAAAGAAATGCACACATTCATTATTGTAACTGGATATGTTTTAAGATTCACCAGTCATTTATTTTTTGTTCTATTTTTAAAAGTCTTCTTCGAATACTAAAAGTAAAAATTTAGTTATTGCAAAGAACACAGTCCAAGTAAATTCTAAATCTTATTACTGTCCTCATGACCATGTACTTCTGTGGACAGTTCTATTTTCATAACAAATACCTCTGACCTTCAAAGAAGCACTGCAACAAAATTCCTATTTTATATGTTGCCTTCAAAAATGAAAACCTATTCAAATACTTTTTGACAAATTTGAATAATATTTAGTAGTGTATCAACGGTCTTTGAATCTTTCTGATTCGAAGCCAAATTAAAATTGCATCCTGTTTCATATCACTAAACCAATCCATTTTCCATCAGTCATGATACATATGAAAGGGAGCTTGCTCTACTATTTTCTGAAAATACGACTGTGATTTCATTTTAATTTCTCTTCTCAGAGTTTGTCTTTGTGCGATGCTCTCAAAATAGTTTAAGAACACTAGGTATACTAGTGTGAAGCACTTACTGTTTTGTGTTTTCACTTTTTCTAATCATGATAATTTCTATGGTTTATATGAATGTTCTCTTCTGCCCTGTATTTACCTAATTATGTTGGAATTAATATTCTGTATTCAGTAGCAGTCTATGCAAGCACAAGAGTCTTCATAATTTGCAGAATTAAGGCTGGCCCAAGTACATTAAACAAAATTCTTCCACTGAGTTCAGAAATCTTGAAATTTAGCCCATATGTGTAAGACTTTAGGTTTGACCATCTACTTAGCAGAATTTAATCTGAAGTATATTAAATATGATGTTAAAGACTACAAAATGACAGAGAAGGCACCACCTCTCAGATTAAGTTATTCTTCTGGTTAATTACCATTAGCTTCATCTTATTGCTAGGTTTTCTTCACCTAAATATTTCCAGCTTCAAAATCTGCATGTTGAATCTTGCTGTTGGTTTCTGGGGATTATTTTTCTTTTGTTTTTGCTATATTAAAGACCCTTTAGTATGCGAAATTGTACGCCTAGAGATATAATTATAAATCTTATTCACTTATATAATTTTTTTTCATAAAATTGTGGTATATTTCCTCTACAGTATGATTCACATAACTTATTGGATATTACGAAGCACCTTACGTAGGGAACACCTTTCCGTCTTTCTTTAGATAAGTGTTTGAGTAGTAACGGTCTCAGTCACCAATACGTCACCCCAGTGCTTGTTATGATGGTTATTGTCCATAAGAGACCAACCTCACCTTGCTACAATCTCCTTTCAGGTAGAGAGTGATAAGGTCTCCCTTCAGTCTCCAAGCTAAATAAACCCAATTCCCTCAGCAGCTCCCCAGAATATTTGTTCTCAAGACATTTTACCAGCTTCATTGCCCTTCTCTGGTCAGTTTCCAGCACCTCAATGTCTTTCTTGCAATAAGGGGCCCAAAACTGAACACAGGATTTGAGGTGTGGCCTCACTAGTCCCCAGTACAGGGCATGATCACTCTCCTACTCCTGATGGACACACTACTGACACAGGCCAGGATGCCGTTGGCCTTCTTGGCCACCTGGGCACATGTGCAGCTGGTTGTCCACCAGCACCCCTATGGCCTTTTCTGCCAGGCATCTTTCCAGTCACTCATGCCTAAGTCGGTAGTATTATCAGGGGCTGGTATGACCCAAGAGCAGGACCTGCAACTTGGCCTGGTTGAACATCACACGACTGGCCTTGGCTCATCAATCCAGCCTGTCCAGATTCCTCTGCCCTCCAGCAGATCAACAGTCCCGCTCAATTTGGTGTCTTCTGCAAATTTACTGAAGGTGGACTTGACCTCATCCAGATCATTGATGCAGATATTAAACAAGACTGTCCCTGACACTGGGCCCTGGGCAACACCACTTGTGACCAGTCATGGATTTAACTCCATTCACCACAACTGTCTGGGTTCAGCCAGCCAGCCAGTTTTTCATCCAGTGAAGACTGCATGCCTCTAAGCCATGAGCAGCCAGGTTGTCCAGGAAAATGCTGTGGGAGACAGTGTAAAAGGCTTTACTGAAGTCCAGCCTTTTCCTCAATCACGAAGTTCATTTTATTTAAATCTGTTCTTGATTTTCATAAAGTTAGGTTCCGGTGTAAATCCATTTTTTATGCATTTAGTTCAGAGTAAAAGTGATCAAGTGACCATTAATACTGATTAAGATACTGTCCTGGCATGTTAAAGGTAAAGATTTTTATTTCTGAAGGCCCATTCTGTAGATGAACTTGATTTCTAAGCTCCTTGGAAAATATTGCCATCTCCACATTGTGATTGTTCTTTCCTCGTTATTGTAAAGTGAAGTGAAGGGGCTCATTGTGCTTAAAAATCAATTGCCTTTAAAGTGAAAGAGGTTTGAGATCGTGACAGTCTCACAGAGGGTCTCAAATCCGGTATAAGGGAAGAAACAGCCAATTTCAAACATTTCTGATTAGCTGTTTTAGTGTGTTGCTTGTTGGGTATCCATGGTTTTTTTGGCCTCTAACTCCGTGTACATTGTTGACAGTCTAAGGCCTATGAGTTTAATTTTTGAGCCAGAGTTTAAAACCTAGTATAATGGTCCTCAGTACCACAAAACAAATCTCATGGACTAAATACCATGTGAAGTAAAAACCCAAATTACAATTTTAAAAATAACTTAGGAAGCAACTAACAAACCCTACTATCTTGTCGGGTTTTTTTGTATTACCAAGCAGATTTGTGCTACAGGATGATTTCTAGATCTTAAAGCATTATTTACTTTGCCCCCCTTTTTTTGCTCTGTATGTCTAAATCACTAATTTTCTACCTGCATCCCCACAGGTTGTTGTCACTATGTGGCCATAGCTCTATTCTTTCTTACCGAAGCATTTGAAATGATGGGATCTGACATTTTACTGAAAGGAAAACATAGAAAAAAAATAAAGTCCTATTATCATATGACTTGCTCATTATAAGAAACCAGGTTCTGTCACGTGTATTCATAAATGTAATCATATGCTATATAAATAGAATTGGTTTTAAATAGAATAGCTGTCAAAGTCTTCAGTCAGGCTTCATCAGCAGCTCTTTAAGAGAAAAGGCTGATTGAAAATGAAAGTCAGTCAGCAGCAATTTAGTATGAGGACTAATAATCAGCACTTCAGTTTCATTCTTGTTAAGCTAAAGGAAGTCATCTGACATGGATGCCAGTAAGAAGGGTACAACATAAATACTGATGTTTTGCAGACCTCACAGAAGCAGAAAAAAAAGATACATGTATATTAGAATGTTGTTGCACAATATATTGTCCATATCATTACCAAGAGGGTATTTATACCTTAAAGAAAAGAAAATGTGTTCTCTCTCAAACCCTTCCTCCCAGGATACTGAAATACAAAAAAAACAGAAACGATGCCAAAAATAGGAATCTTTTCAATATTTGAAGAAAATTTTGAAAAAAAAAGATTGTGATAGTGCAGGCATATACCAATATGTGCATATTCAATACACTGATTTTAAAAGCTTTGTGTGAGTAACGCAGATTCTTGTGAAGATTCATTGACTTGAATAAGGTAATCAGCAGCTCCTAGTAACAGTTTCAAAGGTTAATCTGCCTTCATTTATACCTCTTTAGCTGATTTATCATTTGCAGAGTTAAATTAGGAGCAAGATGAAACAGAAGTGCTGTGTTGAGTGACAGTTCCTGAAGCTTTCTCCTTACGGAAGCACTGATTGAGCCCCCTTAAAGAAATAGATTGCAAGGGCCTGGGTCGCACCAGAGCCACGAAGGCTGCTGGAGGGTCTTTCAGCATTTATTTTCTATAGATGTCAAGAAACTGCAGATCTTCTGGTACGATTCAGAACTAAAAATAACTCTGCTGTTAAGTACTAGGGTGAGATATTAGTGGGGACTGACTCCTGAATTTCTTAGTGTAAGGAGTTTGAGGGGTGTTTTCCATTACTGAATGCACTGGTTGTTCCATCCCAAAGTCCTGAAAGCCAACAGGAGATTTTCCTCTGCCTACTCAAGGGAAAGAAATTGTCACTCAGTCATTGAAAATAAGATATATGTACTCCAAAGATAAATCTGGCACTCAGATTTGGAGAACGAAAAACATTTGAAGGTGTAGGGCTATAAAGACAATAAATGGAGCTTCTTTGCATTTCGTAGTAGAAAAGGCTATGACTCTCATAAGTTGTTCTTTTTCCCTGCATGTGGTAGTAACAGCTGTGAAAAATATCATGTTGTGTTTAGATGAAGAACATTTTATGTTGACTTTAAAGTAAAGCTGTTGGAAAAACTTTCTTGTTCTTAACATTTTCATATCTTTATCAGTGTTAAATTTTACTGCATTATAGTAATGAGACCTTCATTTTATACTTTCTTGTTAGAAAGTATGTTATCCTCCTTGTAGCATATGGGAGTATTAAAGTGTAAAAGGAAAACAAGTTATTTATTCTAGTTCATCATGAGTGTATCTGACTGCTTCATTGTAATCTTTTAACAAACACCAGTAAATTTATAAAGTAAAAAAATATAGGTTTCTATCATCAAAATGTTGCCATAAATATCTGACAATTTAGAAACAGGTACTATGTAAAATTCCAATTAATGGGAATATCTGTAAGAAAATAAAAGGGTTTTGCTTACTAATTACCAATTTCTACTACTCTAAAATTAGGAGAACAGAGAACTATAAATATACTGCTACCAAGTTGTAAGATACTTTAAAATACAATACTGGAATCACTAAGAAGGCCAGTAATTCCTGGTGTGCTTGAGCATTTGTTTTTATGTTCATAGAGCGTTATATTTTTATATTAATTTTATTTTATTACATATATAATAATATATCAGATACATAATTGTATTCTTATATATTCACTTTTTACTTTACTATCATATTCTTCTTGGTTTTTTCTCTCTCAAACTTGTTTCTTGGCAGAGGAACAAGTGGTCAATCCCCAAAATCAGAGACAAAGGCAATATTTTCAAAAATGACCTCTGTGTTTTGGGAGTCTTCCGTCTCAGGTGCATGATAAAATGATGATAATTCCCAAGTTATCATTTATCAGATAAACTAACTGAGTCCTATTATTTGAGTCCCAAATGGCCATGGGAGAAAAAGTCTATAAACTCAAATCAAGCTCATATGTCTTCCTGATAGCTAGAAAGATTTAATCTTCATGAGGTAGTGAAAGCAGTTGTCTTTCTTGAGAATCTCCAGAGTAAGCATTAAAAAAAAATCTAATTTAGTTCATTAGGAAGATACTGTGCAGCTGAGAAGAAACAGCTTCAGAATTTCCATGGTTTCTAAAAGCATTTTATGTTGGTTTTTGCCAATTTTTAAGTGTTTTGTAATTAAAATAAAGTTAAAAACACAAAGAAAACAAAACCAACAGCAAAATATAAACTGAAAATAATTAATATCAAAGCTTGAGGAAATTTTCTAGTGGCCTGCAGTGACCTGCTTTTTTATTGTTTTGGAGTTTTCTTTCCTCTAGCATGAGGATAGGGATTAGCACATTTCTTCACTCCCCCTTTGAAACTGTCTTTTCTCCTCTGTCTTATGATTTTTATGATATGGTTTTATGAGAGTTTGGGAGACAAAGAAAATACACTATTTTCTTTCTTCCTTGTTAATTGCTTCATCTCTGTTACACTTTCAATCCTTCCTGAAGGAAAAGAGCAGACTTTGTAAATCTACTCTGCATCATTGCTGGGCTACTAATGACTAGAAAAGATAAATTAATCAAACTAAAATTAGGCTGGTGCTTAGTAAGTCAGAAGCCAAGATAGAAAATAGCACTAGTGAGGGAATAATTCTGGACCATTATTGGTTTATAACAGGCTCAAATTATTATACTCTTCCTTACCAGACTGTCTCTGCTGATCATGCACTAGATGCTGGGTATTCAAGCGCTAACCCTGTGTGCTTTAAATTTTTATGGGTCTAAATGAGTTCTTAGTATCTGGCAGATACTGTTCCCTGATTGCAGTCTGTTCCATCAGGGTTTGCTTGCCTTTGGTCGTTAGAGGTTTCTGCTGATTTTTTTTCTGGATATCCTGCAAATAACAAAAACAACATAATGGGCAAATAAACCCACAAGCAAATAGTGTTGTTTGGGCTTTTTTTTTTTTTTTTTCCAGTTTGACATGTCATTAACTCATGAATAGGCTTATTTTCCAAATATGAGCACCTGTAGATTTTCATTTCAGTGATCTTGATGTTTTTCATAAATTGCGTATTATATATGTACTGCAGTGACTGTATTTGTCATTATTTGAGGTGAGATTCATGTGATGAAATTTAGACATCTACTATGTATGCTAATCAGTCTATACTCCCTTTAAAGAAAGCAATTCCTGTAGATGGCTGCAGTAAGTCACTCATCCTCCACACGTGGTTATCCCACATGTAAATGTCTATAATCTTGATACTTAAATCTAGACAAGATAAATCCCAGACTTGCTTTTTGTGGTAGGGAAAAAATTTACAAAACAAAGGGGAAACAGTATCCACCAGAACAAACGTTGAGTATGTGCCCAAACAATAGGTTTATCTGGGTATTTACACGTATTCATTTTGGGCTTCCTTACTCTGGCTTTCCACTTAATACTTATCCTAAGCAACCTGCTGTAATAATGATGAAAGTTTATATCCCTGTATGTCTTCAATATAATTTTAATCTTATTTAACATGGTTCAAGCTGGTTCACTTTTTCCTTTTGACATACCACCAAGATTTTGTTTATTTGTGTATTCAGAGGAATTTCTACTTACCTATCAAATGTAAATTAAAAAAAAATACCATGAATGCTGAGATAATCTTTAAATTATTGTCATCCAAATGAGAAAAAAATATGAGGAAGTAAATCTGAATGTATCTCCATTTTTTCATTACTTACTGGAAAGTTTAGTACTACATTATTTCATAGTCTGCAGTGCTGAGTAGTTTCTGAGCTGAGAGGTAAAACTTCATTAAAGATGTCAGAATATGCACTGCAGTGCTGAAGAGAGAGTATATAACTGAGGTATAAGCAAATTCTGTGTGATTTAATCCATAGTAGTAAATCAGCTGCAAGGCTTTGGAGATATTTATCTGCCAGAATGTCGATAATCATGTTTTTTTCATTTTTTTAAAGAAATGCTCTGTGGTTTGACCACTCTTAGAGTCAAAACTCATATAAACTTTAAAATGGGTCTTTTATGGTGTACTTTCTTGTAAGAAAAAGGCAGAATCTTGAATAACACAGAAAACAATGTAATTACTATTACTTTGATGTGAATGAAGAGGTCTGATTTGAGGAAAATGTTCCCCATTTTCTTAACATCCCACTTACTCCAAATGCTGCCAAGTAAGAGATCTAAGTTATAATTA
>NW_009711948.1:18520-35362 GCF_000703405.1 Apaloderma vittatum
TGTTACTGTAGCATGCTATAAAATATTGGTATTTTTTTCTTTATATGTTACTTACATTCCAGTTTTTTATTGCATTTTATTGTTAATGATCACTAAAAACATAATCATATCCACATCATGACAGGACAGACCTACGCAAATGTGAAGAAATCGGTCACCCCTATTTTGGACCTTATAAACAATCCAACACACTTCTGCAGTCAGAACAAAAAAACATTGCCTCCCTACCCATCTTAAGTATAATTTTGTTTCTTATGGCTCAGGTAACACTTTTCAAAACTAAGCCACCTTTGTACTGCACTTCAGCAGTGGAATAAATAGTATTTAATAATTTTAATTAACCATCTTTTCCAAGAAGTCATCTGGTTAACATACAAAAGCAAATACAACTTAAACTTTCAGTGAGATTAGCTGTGAAGGTTACATCATTTCTGTCTTTTCACTTTTTTTTTTTAAGATCTATTTTCTTAGGTTTAAGATCTTGTATTACATGAAGAACTTTTCAGTGAGTCAAAGCTGACAGGGAAACCTAATATATTTTACTAGGTCATACCTAGAAAAAAGTAAAATGGGCAGTCAGACAGACAAGCCCCTCTGTAGTTTTGAAATGAAGGTAGCAACTCCTGAAGCTCTGTATATTTAGTTGTATTCACAGTCACTGTATTGTTCTGAAGTATGTTCTCATTTCCTCAGCCATGCTGCAGCCACGGATAGTTAAGTGCTCTGTTTCCTTTCATCTACTTTTGGGAGAACTCTTATGGGCTCTCTTTGGTTTTGTTGTCCTCTTTTGCTCTATGCTCAGCAGTAGGCATTTCTTCTCTTCAAATACCAGATCACACAGGGAGGATTTTTACCTTTCAGGGGGACTTGTGGTGCCGTTAATCAAGTGGGACATAATTTACATTACTTAAATTTAGACAATTGTTGTTCTTCTTGTCCTATGGAGGATGCTAAATCTGGTCAGGTGATTCATGTCTCAAAAGTGATTATTTCTGTCCATTTAATTGTAAAGCAACCCCAAATTAGGTGCCTCAGATGTAAACACCTAGGGTGAGATTAAGCTCGAGATATAAAATATAGATATCTGCATGCAAATTAGATGTCAATTGTCAAATGCAAAGCAACAAACTGAATTGTCTTTAACTGTTCAGGAAATCAGTACAGAGCTGTCAGAAACCACAGAGTCCAAGGAAGATTTAGACTTCACAGAGTGGCAACTACGTGCCAGATGGAAGCCCCTGGGGCAGCTTAATTGACACAAGACACGTGCGTTTGGACAACTGTATTGAGTGTGTTGTCAGTGGCACCCAGAGGATAATTCAGCTCACTTGATCTAAGATATCTGTGGTGAAAATCACGTCACAAATATACATGTCTGATACCTTTGAGAATCATCATAATTAGGTATGCTCAAATAGGTAATTCTCTTGTCGTGCCTGTGCCAAGCTCTTGTGGATGTCTGATATCCTAGGGCATTATAAGCCCTCTCATGTCTGTGTAGCTAAGCCCCATGCTGGACTAACATCAAATTTCCATGCTTTAATCTTAAACTGAATCCTATTCCTAAACCCAGGTGAGATTAGTGTTGCTTCCTAATGCCTTTTTCATTCTGCTCTTCTGTATAATGGACATCAAGCACATTGGCATCATGATGGTTTCTTAAATATGTTATAATGTTGTTATAACTCCATCAAAATAATTTCACAAAATCTGTGTATGAAAGTAGTTCCTGCTAGCTGAGGAATGAGTCCAGTAGCTGTAAAGAGCTTTGAAACCCTTCAGTAATGAGCATGCTAAAACTGCAAAGCAATATCTTCTAACAGATTTTTCTTAATTAGCCATTAAAACTGTAGAGTTAGATCTTCCCCCAAAATAAATTACATGCAAAGTTAAACATTTTAACTGACTTTGTCATTTAAACATAAAATATGTTATGTTTCCTCCGACAACGAAAAGTCCTTATTCCCTTGAATTTGCTTCCTCTACGCGTTCCAGTGGTAATCAGAATGACAATTACCGCACGGTGATGTCTGAGGACATTTCTGAGACAATACATCATAACAGAGCAGTATATTCAACTTGCATTTAATGGACATGATGACACTTATCTAGATGAAAGGGAAAGACATATCATGGGCAAGCTGTGTGAGATATTAAAACCTTCAGTGGGGCTATGCTGCACATGCAGGGGAAAAAAAAAGAAAATTTAAAAAAATTCCAGAGCACTAAAAAGAAAGTCACATTTAAATTTGCCATTTAGCTGTCAAAATATGTCCTGCTGATTGTGCTACTAGTCAACAGAATGCGGATTTCATACATATCATGCATGAAAAGCAAAATACTTTGAAATACATCACAGACCCACAGCACAGGCCTATTTCCTCTGGAAGCAGACGAGTGCCATTTAACTATTGCTCACTTAATGACTTCTGTCATTGTGCAAATCAATGAAGCCTCAACAATGGTTCATTTTATTTATTTTCCTTTTTGAACATGAGCAACTATAATTGTATTCTTTAATTAAACCAATTTTAATTGTATTTTTCATGCTTTAATACGGAATTTTTGTACTATGATGTACAGCCCTAGACACACAAATAATACTAATACTATAGAAAGAATCATGCTCATTTCCCTGCTCCTTTTAGCAGTCTTCCAGTGAAAGCTATTTTATTCACTAGCACTGCTGAAGACCTTCTAAATGTAAGGTTCTTCCATTCAGCAGTGAACTTTTATTTCAATACGAAAATAACTGATGGTAATAATAGCCCAAAGACAAATTATACTTGCCACGATGGAATTTATTTCTGAGCAAGGGCATAAGGCATTATAGATATAATACTACCTATATAATGTATCCCAGGCACTTGGCCTAAAATTGTGTAGAAACCTAAATAGCTGAAACAGCACAGCAAGATCTTAATTCTAAAGTACTTTCCTAAACGTATGTCAGAAAATAGAAAATTTTATCTTGCTACAATATTTTAAATCAAATGTGAGCACCTTCATAGAATGTCATGCAGCCTCAGATATGATAATTCCCTTCATTGCTTTCACTTACAGCTCTCTTATTATATTTTTAAGCAAGCAGTGCATCCCTTGACAGAAGTAACTCTTTCTTCTTGTTTTTTTAACTGTAGCTTTTCAAAAACTTGTCTAGCCCTGCTGATGCTAACTCTTAGAGTAATAGTAACATGACTAACAAACTTTTCTAGTCTCTCATTTATTATTAGAATATGAGGGTTGCTGTATTATTTTTATCTCCAGTTTCATTGAGTTTTGTATTTGTATATGTTTAAATGCATCTATTGTGATGTCAAATGGAAAGTGAATAAACTATATCTAACTAATACATATTTTCTAGCTCATTTTGCTCATTGTTTCCACCTATTGTTTACATATCCTATTAGCTGTGTTACTGGATTTTTCAGAATTTATATTCATGTCCATACTTATTTTTCACTAATCTGTAGAGATATTATTCATCTGGTTGTTCATGGGCCACCACTGTCTGCTAAATCCCCAAAAGTAGAACCTAGAAAGGACACGATGGATTTCCCAACCTGCTCTGTAAAAGCAAGGCCACAAGATACAGACCAGATGACAGAATCATTAGGGGAAACATTAAGATATTTACTTATATTAATTAATTGAGCATACTAGATGGTTGGTTCTCCCCCTCCTTCCTCCCGCTCCGTGAATTTTAGGTGATTTTAAAATTGAACAGCTTGAGATATACTGCATGTTAACTGTTTAACACGTATTACCTAGAAAGTATTTTTAATATAAAATGGCAACCACATTGAAATAAAAAGGACTTTATAATCAATCTTGCATTGTATTAACTTGGTTTGAATTTTCACTTTGATTTCAAAGTATCTCAGTAACATCAATTAATTCCATCACCTTCTTTCAGTAGCACAGTCATGCCAAATGTTATTTTCTTTTATAATGTTATATCTGGAAAAAGCTGTAGGACATAAATAGAATCATAGAATGGTCTAGGCTGGAAGGGACCTCTAGAGATCATTTTTATCCAGCCTCCCTGTCGCCAGGGACGTCACCTCTCGACTAGATCAGGCAACACACGGGTACCGAACGGGAATCGAACCTGTGACCTTGGCATTGTCAGCACCACACTCAACTGACTGAGCTAACCGGCCCCCAAGTATATAAGCAACTCTGTTAAAAACCTGCAGTAAACTGAACTCCACAGTGACTGAATTTTAGAGAATGAATTACATATGCATCCTAGACACGACTTGAATATTTCACTTACAACTACCCTGATTCCACTGGTTCACAGTGCATCTCTTTTGGACTGACTTCTACCTGGACCCCAACTTATTGGAACTTGCAGCAACATTCTGGGGAAACAATGGTACATGTTTACCCCATTGTTCCAAATCTTTACTACATCTTAAATTTTCATTATGATTTGAAACAGGACACTGGACTAGGCAGAATTATGATCTTACCCAGGAAGTCCATTTATATAAAATCAAAAGACAACCACAAAGTTGGATTACATGATGTATAAAGGTCAGTTCCAACCCAGCACATTCTATGATTTTATAGTTCTATAAGTGAGATTAATTTTCAAATTATTTAAAGGATATTATTAACTGGTAGCACTGTGACACTATGTGTCCTGTATTTCTCTGTATTTCACAGTAACTAAATGCAACCTCTTCTGGCAGTGTTCATCCAGAAAAGAATACTACTGTCTAGAGCTACTTCCTCAATCTGTGCAAATTGTCATGGCTCAGTTGGAAATTAGTGCAACTATAGTAAATTATACCTGCTGAGGATCTAGTCCCTCTGGACTGATGAGAGAAAAAAAAAGGAAAAGGTAGAAAACTTCACTGATGACTCATATCTAATTTAGATTCTCATTTAAGCCTTGTTGGCCAACTCGTCTTCCAGTGCTACTTCCCTGAAATTAATGGAGTTATCCCAGCAGGGAAATTGACTTGCTGTTTTTGGATCAGAGGTTCTTATTTTCCAACAAAACAAAATACACTCCTCACAGTTGAAGCAACACTAGGAGGATTTTGAGTTTGTGGCAAATTCCAGGCTGGACAAAATAAGCTGTGATCAAGTCATGAGTCTTTATTGCTCAAAAGTAATTATAGTTCAGACCAGTTGCTTAGCTTTCCTGTTTCATGCTGAAAGCAACATATTTCAAAGGGGGAAGCCTTCCAAACTGGCTCCTTCACCAACCCGAAAACTTTGCCAGTAGTTTAGTTCTCATTCTGAGAATAAAGGATGTCAGAAGCCAGCTGCCTCTAGCATTACTTCCCACATTACTGCTGTCAGTTACTGTTCTCTCCTTATATTTTTCAGTGTTTACATCAAGACTCAAGCATTTATGTCATTCAATGAACAGAATCATAGATTCATAGAATGCATTGAGTTGGAAAGGACCTTTAAAGGTTATCTAGTCCAACCCCTCAGCAGTGAACACGGACATCTTTAACTAGATCAGGTTGCTCAAAACCCAATCAAGCCTGACCTTGACCATCTTCAGAGATGGGGCCTCCACCACCTCTCTGAGTAGGCACCCTCATATTAAAGAACTTCTTCCTAACTTCTAAACTAATTCTACCATTGCCCTTAGTCCTGTTGCTACACGAACTTGTAAGCAGTCTCTCATCAGTTTTCCTGTAGGCCCCCTTCACATACTGGAAAGCCACTACAAAGTATACCCAGAGCCTTCTCTTCCGCAGGCTGAACAACTCCAATTCACTCAGCCTGTCTTTGTAGGAGAGGTGCTCCAGCCCTCTGACCTTTATTGTGGCCATTTGGACCTGTTTCTACAAGTCCACGTCCTTTTTGTGTTAAGGACTCTGCAGCTGGACACAACACTCCAGGTAAGGTCTAACCAGAGCAGAGTAGAAGGGCAGAATCACCTCTTCAATCTGCTGGTCATGCTTCTTCTGATGAAACCCAGGTTTGTGAGCACATTTGGGTTGTGAGCATATATTGGTGGCTCATGTTTAGCTTTTTGTTTCAGCAAGACCTAGACAAGCTGGAGAGCTGAGTGGGGAGAAATTTTATGAAATACAATAAGGGCAAGGGTCTTGTGTCTGGGAAAGAACAACTACTACAGGTTGAGGACTGACCAATTGGAGAGCAGTGTAGGGGAAAGGCACCTGAGTGTCCTGATGGACGGCAGGATGACCATGAGCCAGCAATGTGCCCTCGTGGCCAAGAAGGCCAATGGCATCCTGGGGTATATTAGAAGGGGGTTGGCTAGTAGGTCTAGAGAGATTCTTCTCTCCCTCTACTCTGACCTGGTGAGGCCACATCTGGAATATTATGTCCAGTTCTGGGCCCCTCAGCTCAAGAAAGATGGGGAACTGCTTGAAAGAGTCCAGTGCAGAGCCACAGAGATGATCACAGAATCACAGAATCATAAGGGTTGGAAAGGACCTTAAGATCATCAACACTCCTTAAGATCATCAACACCCCTTATTTCCCTTGATGTATTTCACGTATATTTCCCTGTTGGCTTCTATTACCTCAGCAGCCCCTGTCTTGTCTCTAAAAGAAGCAGAAGACCTTATATTAACACTTAGAAGCAGAAGTGTTGATATACTTGAGGGCAGGAAGGCTTTACAGAGAGATCTAGACAGGTTAGATTGATGGGAAAAGACAAATTGTATGAGAGTCAATAGGGCCAAATGCCAGATCCTGCACTTTGACCACACCAACTGCTGGCAGGGCTACAGGCTTAGGGCAGGAGAGGAAGGAAGGTTGCTCAGAAGAGAGAGACTTGGAGGTGTTGATTGACAGCTGGCTGAAAATGAGCCAGCAGTGTGCCCTGGTGGCCAAGAAGGCCAACAGAATCAGCAATTCCTCTGTCAGGAACTCTCTGCCCAGTACAGCTGGGGAAGTGATTGTCCTCCTGGACTTGGCAGTGGTGAGGTCGTGTCTTAAGTACTGTGTTCAGTTTTGGGCCCATCCGTAGCAGGACACTAGAACATGTCCAGAGAAGGGCACTAAAGTTGGTGAAGGGTGTAGAGCATGTGTCTTATGAGGAGCAGCTGAGGGAACTGGGGTTGTTCAGCCTAGAGAAAAGGAGGCTGAGGGGAGACTTTACTGCGCTCTACAACTACCTGAAAGGAGGCTGTAGCGAGGTGGGGGTCAGCCTTTTCTCCCTAGCAGCAAGTGATAGGACCAGTGGAAATGGTTGCATTGGAATGGACTGCTCAGGGCAGTGGTGGATTCAGTATCCCTGGAGATATTTAAACAACATATTGATCTGGTGCTTAGGGACATGGTTTAGTGGAGACCTGGTAGTGCTATGTGAATGGCTGAACTCAATGATCTTAAAGGTCTCTTCCAACAAAAGAGATTCTGTGATTCTGTAAAATTTTAAGATATATTTCTTTTATTTCAAGAGAAAAAAATAAAAGCTAATCATGCTGAATATAGTTATGCAAAATAAAAATAAAAATGGTAAGGGTGGACAGTTTCAAACCATTTATCTTTTAGTCAGTGATTCATAACGAAATCTAAATATAAATTTCAATTTCAGATCTACAAGCATGTCTTTTATTTATCAAGATTTCCAAATCACCCCCAAACCTTTGATATTGAAATGTATCAACAAATTAATTAGTGAAAAGCTTCTTTCCTAATTTGTTTGCTGTTGGTTCTAAATAGTATTGTTTTATGTTGAAGAAGGTATTACTACATGTCTTAGCAGTATTTAATTTATGTGCCACTCTTTATTGGTTTGATAGAGTATTACTTACAAGGAGAATAAAACGTTAATTGTTAGTTCTTAGTTTAACCTACAGAACTACACAGGAGCAACAGAATAATATGGATGATTATGTAATCTGGGATCATGCCTGATACAGAGGAGAGGATCTGTTTAGAGACTTGATAGATGCTATAAATAAATGAAAGTATGTAAAATCTTATTGTATCCTTCAAGAGCAGTTCTGTTATCACAACACTGAAAAAATAATCATTGCAGGCTAAGAGTGCAAGAACAGTTTGGATGAAGGAAATCATAAATTGTATACAAGCTGAGCACAGTGAAAACAAAATCAAATCTCATTTCCCAATATCCCTTGCAAACTAAATGATAAATTAATTGTAACTGGTTTGTGGAAGGAGTATCCCCATGCATATATTAGTAAGAGAGTTCTGTCTAAGCAGACATATTATATAATTTTATTTTTGTGGTATTTCATTTCTTACCAATAGCATAAAAAGAGAAGAAAGGGCTAGAAGTGGCAAACAAGAAGGAAAAAGTCTTTTAACTTCTTGGAAGTATATAATTACCATCTAATAGTTAGTCTAAATAAAAAAAAATTCTGTGCTACAGAAGAGGTTATGAAAATCTAATTGCCTGGGCAAAATATATACTTGTCTAGTTTTTACTGAGAAGATTGATGCACTAATAATAGATAATACCTGGTCTAGTATCCTAATAATCATATTTAAGAAGACTAGTTTGTTTTCCTATTGCAGGACTAAGTAGTATTTTGTAAACTGATGCTTTCTAAGAAGAGTTGCATTTAGATTATTGAGTTGCTTTTTTGAAACAAAATATTATGACACACTTTTTGAGAGGAAGGGTTGTAAAACATCTGACCCTTCATGTGTACATTCATTTTCTTTTTTTTTGGTACGTACTCAATGAGCAATCAACACCCTAAAGGGTGTTAAAACATGAACAATGGCCAATTAATATGTTGTCTCTCAGCTGTGCTCATAAACGTAGCTTTTATTCCCTGGTAATGCCTCTCTATCAATTTTTCTGAAAGTCTGACCTACATAATGTGACTGAGTGGATCCTGTCTTAAGCAACTACCCAAGAGACCAGTAAAAATTTGTCACCCACCACATATGACCTTTAACTAAATTAACGGAGTAATGCAGTGGAAATCTTGGGAGCTAGCTTAAGGTAATTTTTAAAGACAAGATTATCTTCCAGAGGCAGGACAGCAAATGAGTATTTTGTTCTGATAATTCTTCCTCTAAAATACTGTCAACAAAGTAGTTGGGCAGTATTGAGATAGTTTCCCGGTTCACAACCTGTTTTCAGAGAACCAGAAGTTAACTAACAGCTCGTTACTGTGCTAATGTTATCAATGATGCTATCAATACTAAAAAAGGAGTTGCCACTTGTTTCTGGAGACAGTATCACTGCAATCTCACCTCCTCTGACAAGGAACAGATGGGCTGCTAAAATCTCAAAAGGCTTTATTTACACCATAGGAAAAGGAAATAAAACCCTCCCAGGTATGAATTATATAGCTACTTCTTATTTTTGTTAGGACCATGCTAAAAGCATCATCCAAAACTGGAGAACTCTCTGAGAATCCCTCTAATTGACTAAAGTTAATGTGAGAATGACACAGATTTCAAGATATTACATGATTTTTACATGACTCTTTTGTGTCTTTGAATGCAGAGACTGAATTACAAATGCAAATTATTTCTGGTGAAATAAATCTTTGAGTGAAAGGTGCTTTGCTTTGTTTTTTTTCCAGAAACAAATCTCAGCACTTTTCTGTAAACTTCATGTGCAAGTACACTTGGACTTTATAATTCATTCCTGTTCTATTTTTTGGTAACAAAAGAACTTCTTGTACAGGATTTCGGCCTCTAAGAAGGCAGAATTTTCATTGGAAAGTGTTAAATGTTATGTGAGATGACGGATACCAACAGGGAAGAAAAATCAGGACAGCGGGAAAATCAGGAAAAGAAACTAGGAAAAATAGAAGAAAATGGAGAATAAGGAGGAAATTACGGCACAGCTGCTCATGCAAGTTCAAATTTGTGAGTTCAAAATTGTGTAGAATTTGATTCTAACGCAGTGAAGAAATGGAAAGAGATTGAAGAAAATTAAGTTAATAAATCAGGAAAGTGGCGACAGCTTGTTTTATGTCAGCATCTCTAAAAAATAGAAGAAGTTAAATGAGCAGTTAGTTCCTCTCTTAAGAAAGAAGGTGGCTCCTAGAGTGAGAGAGCAAAGATATCAAGAGTGTTTTGGAGAGGGAAGATGGGAAAGTACTTTCATATGTCTGCACCAAAGGGAGCGATGGAAAAGAAATTCTCGTATTGATGAAATCTTTCAACAGTGAAAGGAAAGATACTAGGGAGATGAATGATTTCCTGGGTTTGTAGTCCTGTCAGCGAAACTTGCTGCAAAGCATGCTGGTTTTATTTTTGCAGTTGGTGACTTTAAACCTACAGAGTCCTCCAGGAGTGACCTAAAAATTAGAAAAGGAAATAAAATATGTTTAATCAACACTGTTTTTTCAGGGTTTTTGATTCAATAAATTTTTTGATTCAATAAATCTGGCAAATCCCAGGAGAAAACCAAACTGAAAGAAAACACACTTAAGTGTATTTGCCAGGCGCATTTACAGACTAATTTGTTGCCTTATATATAAATCCCAAATACCTAATGTCAGGGGAATTAATGGCTAAAGATATCATAATACTTATTTTGAATACATTATAGAGGTAAGAGGATTATTCTGATCAAACAGATGGAAATGCATATTTCATCACACTTCTACAGCTTTATATCTGGCCCAAAATAAACAATACTTTTCCATGAGTGATTTCAGAATGTAAACAGAATATAGCCTGCTGAAAAAAGAAGTGTTTATGGCTGAGATTTTCAAAAGCAGCCAATTGAGCTGAGCAACTGTTTGATTCCCTGGGTTTTGTAAAATCCTTCCTAAAACTCGAATCTTTGTACACAGTTAACATGTCTAAAATAAGAGGTAGCTCTGAAATTTATCAATTCAGAACATTCATTTCTCCTAAAATATCTACACTCTCTTCAGTTGTCCTTGGCAGTTCATATAAACTGACAAAATAAAATTTCTTTTTCTCCTGCTGATGTACACAAAACATTTGAATGTATAAGGCATACAGAGAGTTCCCTGAACTAGGGCTGAGGTACTACTTCAGGTTACTCAAGGTGTCCCTGTTTATTAATTATTCTTGGTCCTCTGCTGAACTTCTCTTTCCAGTGATAACTTGCTTAGTGTCTAAGAAAGTGTTTGAACATAAAAAAAGTAAAGGAAATGATATTTTTAGGGAAAAGTCAGAGAGCACAGCTTCAAGTAACTACCTAATTAGTGTGTCATCTTACAAAAACACATGCTGAAGCTTAGAGAATAATTTTAAAATGCATAAAGTAAACTTTGTCCCATCAACATAACTATCCCCAGGCTCATGAGAAAATTGTTAGACACCTCTCTGGACTTTTTTTCCCAGTACTGTTATCCCCTGCACATTCTTGTCTGCTGAGCTAATTCAACACTCACACAAGTCATTGGGAAGGATTTTAGAAACTTCTGGGGCTGCTGAGCCATCTTGGGAATTCAGGGCAGGAAACTCACCTGACGTTATTGAAGAGATATCCCTTCTGTCTTTCTATCCCTCAAGAAATAACATCTTTCATTTTTTTTAGGAAAAAGTATCCATCTCTTGTTTTGCACATTCTACTTTTCACTTTTAATGCAGAATTCATTCAACGTGTTGATAGTAAAAGTCACTTCTCATGCTGAAATCTAGATTTGCATGGGTGAGCTTTAAAGTAATTACTGATTTCGTTTCTCTACTACTATTTAGGAATTTGCATCAGTTCTTGGCACTGTTTTCATGGGGTTTTTTTGTAGCATTTCAGTTGATTGATTTGTTCTACACATTTCTGGATTTTTTTACTGTCTCCAGCGGGGTCCTCCAAGTGGAAGTCTGTGCAACAGAATTCAACTTTACTGAAAATTCTTCAAAGGTCACTTCTGAATTGAATCAAAATAGCAAGTTACAGTAACCCCTGTACTTTTTCCAGAAAAGGAATACATGTATAAGCACACCTGAATATTTATGTGTCTATCCGTGATCTTCAGACATCCTCTTCACCATTAAACTAATAACTCTAAGTAAGCACTGGCAGTAGATAAGTTACTCCTGTCTGTGCATCCTGTGTCAGTAAAAAAAATAAATATATAAAAACAAACTCTTCAAAACTTTGTGCTACTGATCTATTTTGATTTTGTGTTCTAGTTTATAAACTTCCCAGCCATTTCCACAGTGTTTCACCACTTCATCTCAACTTGCTTGGTGGGGAATAAAAGAAATAATCATGTGAAAGTAACTTTTTTTATAAATGAAAGTTCTGGTAGAGCACATTTCTGGCACAACCCCACAAACTCAGACTGGGTCACATATTGAGGAATGTTATTTAATGGGACTATAACTCTTAACCAGTTTTAAACCTGTGTATAAATACAGAACTCACTTGATTCCATACGCTGGTAGCTTCAGAAAAAAAACATCAAAAGAAGAGCAGAGTTACACCTAAAAGCATCGGCATTGATACCCATATAGCATTTACAGACATTTACAGTAGTTTCCATACCTTCAGTATCTATAGTTTACATTTGCTTACCTCTTGTATGGAAAACAGTGCATAAAATATGCAATCAGCACAAGGTTCTGAATTTTACATGAATATGTATCAAAAGTTTAGATTATGACAGCTGCATAGGAAAGAATAAACAGCAGGGGGGAGGGGTTGGGGGAAGAAAGATAAGAGTTAAAAAATCTGTGAAGAAAACCACTCTGTATTGAAGACCTTTCCTCTTTTATGGTTTCATAGATTGGGAACTTGTTTACTGTCTTTTCCATTGTCAGTGACAGGAGCCTCACTTGCACTAGACACTTTGCCTTTGGATACTGAGTTTGGTTTAAATGCCAGTATCTCAGAGTGTTATCTTACTTTCAGGCTTATTCACAAAGACTTGCAAGAGGATCCAGAAATAGGACATAATAGGCTATCTTCTTCCTAATTTTATGAAATGGCATTATTCAACTGTTCTGGTTGAAAGTCAGAACATCTAAAGTGGTAATATAAAGTTAATCATCCGACACGTGGTTATTGAACAGATTTGGCTAAGTCTCAGCTTGAGTTCAGTAATAGCTTTTTGATTATTCAGGTCCAACTGCAAAGAAGTCATTCCATTATTAATGTTGCTGTTTCGTGGTTCTGGTGGGTTTTGAAAACTATTCCTAGGGAGGAAAGTGTGCATTGAAGTCACTCTTCTGTCTCTGCTGCAAAAGAACATACTTGTAATTTCCTGTAATGAAAGAATAATATTCTCACACACAGTGGTCTAATTAACAACTTAGAAAAACACTTCGCCGATACTTCTTCATAAACATGTGGGTGAGGATAAGAATGAGGTGGGGAAGACAAAAGTTAGTTCTTGAATTAACATTCAGAAGTGTAGCAATTTTATGCAACGCTAAAGTAATTATATGTAGTATTAAAGAGAAAGGAAGGAATTAATTAGTTATCTTTTAATATTACAGTAATAATCAGTTCTTGAAGCCAGCTGAACCGATGAATATGTACAAAACTCAGTTTTCTTAGGAAAACTGTCATCATCAGATGATCAGATGAACAGTTTATCTAATGCAGTATCTTGCCTCCAGCTGTGGCAACTGGCAGCTAGTTCAGAGGCAAGTACCAAATCATCGTAACAGACAGCTGTGAATTTCCAGTTTAGGACATATATCAAGGAGATTCACTACTGCCTTAAAGATGAGGTTGGCTGTCCTTAAATCTTTATCCTACATGGTGTAAATGCAGTTTTTTCTCCCTTAATCCTTTCAGAATTAGGTTACACTCCAAGTAACAGTTTTGCTTTATGGCAGGTAGTGTTACAGTCTGCTTCATAAATAAACAATTGAACAACTCTCTGAAAGAATTTGGAGAAATACATCATAATGGATTGCTGATGCTGCTGATGAGTTATGCTCCCAGCTAGTAATTGAAAGTCATATCATGTCTTTCTATTCTTTAACTTTGTAAGTGGAACTGGTAGTCACAAAATTCACTGCAGTTCATCTTGCTCTCAGCCATATGTGCCCTTGAGGTGTAAGATACTCTAGCAATACTGTGCCCTGTGCCAGCTTATAAAGGGACTGCCCTTAAAAACCAGCCCCCATATTTTACAAGCTTTCCTCTGCACTTAAACACCAATGCTACAGGATTTCATCAGGGAAGAGAAAAAAATACTACCTACTTCCCAGAAAGACTTAAAGTTCAGCCCCTTTGCAAACTGGATTCTTTAAAAAAGTGGTTATTCTCACAGCTTGCAATTGCAATTAGCACTCATCCCTTCACAAAATGAAATTCTAGCTAGTTTTCTCCATCATTTCTCCATACATTACTGATTTTCTCCGTCTTCATCAATCTCCATACATTACTACTTTTCAATCCTTCCTTTGTTACCATTTCCTGTATATTCCCAGCAATACCTAAATTATTTCAGTACTGTGAAACTGATAAAAAGGAGATAGAGGAGTGTTTGGGGATTTTCTGTGTCTCCTGTAGAAGACCCAGAAACTCTTCCACCAGTAACACAACAATGGGAATTTTTAAGCTATTGTTCCCAGTTCTTTGTATCAGCTTTTGATTTCACATACATCCTCTACAGGGAGGGAACAGGGGTGAAGAATAGGGAGGTGGAGATATTTGATGATTAGCCAGGATGAGACAGGTGAGAGGTGTGGTTGTTGTGAGATGAATCATACCCCAGGGTCTTCATGTATGCTTAATGCTTCTAATTCTCCTGGGTTGTAATTATCTCAGGATGGGTAAAAGAGTTATTTTTAGAAATGTCAGTTTTCTTGATTTATTGGAGTTTAAGAGCTCAGGCAGCAGACTCAGGGAGTGGGATTTAGCAGCCCTCTAAAAGTTGAGACACCAACCATTTCACAGTAATAACCTGAAAGGAAGGAAACTCTTGATTTCCCCATCCCAGGAAGGCCGTCAGACCTTCTGAGACATTGATTTATGCCTAGTAAGTAGTTTTGCTTTCCTTTTCTCTGTTCCATGTGTTTTCCTCATTTGTATTTCTGCAACCAAGTCTTTAACACCTAGAGTCCATACTATCCCCAGTTTTCAGCTGTGGCTCTATATTCTCCCATTCCCGTACCTTCCCAGACTGTTTTAGAAGAAGCTTGTACCTTTAATCAAATCCCCTTCTGTGTATTTGCTTGTTATTTGTACCCTCTGTGATTTCACCAATCCCCAAAACAACTCCTCCTTTGACTATTTTTAGGTTTGGTACCAGGCTGGGGTTGAGATTCTATGGAGAACAGAAAGTAAGGACAGACAAACGAACCTCAGCAGAGAAAATTGCTGAGAATGTAAGCTGTGCAAGTCATGAAAGTGCCTCCGCTGTGCATGGCTTTCATCCCACTTATGCCTTCATCCTGTCTTGCTGCTGAAAATTAGACTGTGCTTTGTGATTTATTGCACAATCTTTTTACTGAGTTTCCTTTTATGTCCTGAAAAACGTCTACTCGTTCCTGGAATACACACATAAATACATTAAAGAAAAGAAAAAGTTTATACTGTACATTGCTAAGTGTTGTAACTCCAGATTAAAAACAAAATCTCTATCCAGCAAATTACACAGCTGCTCTCTATGTCACTGTGTGCTGTGGAAAAAAGGTCTCTTTACATTCGTGGTTATACTCATCCGGTTGATTTGAAGTGCAGGTTCTACAACAGAGAATAATATATCTAGACCCATTTGTTTCAGGTGCAATTAAATTATCATTCTGTCTGGGTTCCCTGCTGAGTATTTACTCATAGTATGGTCTTGAGCAAATCAGTCAAGGCCCTGATTCAGCAAACATTTAGGGTACACTCACTGTCATGGTTTAACCTCAGCGGGCAGGTAACCCCCCAGATGTTTGCTCACTCTCCACCATTGGGATTGGAGGGAGCACTGGAAGGGTGAAAATGAGAAAACGGCTGGGTTGAGATAAAGACAGTTTAATAGGGAAAGCAAAAACTACACATGTAAGCAAGACAAATTAAGGAATTCATTCCCCACTTCCTGTTGGCAGCAGGTGTTCAGCCATCTCCAGGAAAGCCGGGCTCCATCACGCCTCAGTGACTCAAGAAGACAAACATCATCACTCCAAATGCCTCTCCATCCTTCTTCTTTGCCCAGCTTTATATGTTGAGCATGGTGTCATACGATCAGGGATATCCCATTACTTTGTCATGATTTAGTGGTGGACCTGGCATTGCTCAGTGACCTTAAAGGTCTTTGTCCAGAGTAAATGATTCTATGAGTCGACTTTGTAACTTCTTTAAAAACACTGGAGCTGTTCTGTATATGTGCCTAGTTAACAATGAACAGAATCTGAAACCTGTTGCCAGACTTTCTATTCATCAGAAAAAATCAGGAGGTTGTATTAGTTAATGCTGCTGTACCAGCACTTAATCAAGTTTGCATAAAAACTGATAAGCATTTTTCTTTCACCTTTTGATCCCACCCATAAAATCCTTTTTGCTAACAATACAAAAAATAGGTGGTTCTTTTTAAAACTGGATTAATATTCTTTGAGGAAAAATATGCATAAGAGAGAGTGATATTTCTCCCTTAGATATTAAGAATGGACATTTGTGGTCAGAGTCAAGGTTAAATTAGGTGATCTATGAGATTTGGGAATTCACTGTCCCAGAGGAGAAAAGATTTTCTCATCAGACAGAATAGCCGAGTGTTTCCTTCCTTTAATGATTTTTCTTTATAATTTGGCTATTGTGACCCAATGTTAAATGACAAGCAAACCGTATTTCCTTCTGCTGGTATATGCTTGCATATTATTTTGATAAAAGAATTTGTGCATGCTATTTTCTTCAGGCAACTATTTCTGTGAGAAGGAGATGATAAAAACGTTTGAGTCTTAATGTCCTGCTGTACCACATCCTATGTGTTGTGTAGCTGAGTGGCTGGGGGGATTTACGTGACGAACCGGCCTGTTGATATT
>NW_009711948.1:35393-39104 GCF_000703405.1 Apaloderma vittatum
TGGGAACCCACTTCAATGCCTTTTGCAAGTTTGCCAAGCAGTCTTTTATTGATCAGAATGTCAATTATGGTTTCTCATATGCTTATGTTAATTACACGGTCCAAGAGAGTGTGGCAGAATGAAGGTTATCATGGCTCGTATTAGGCTGTCAGACTATGAATTTGTAGCTCCTTGAGAGCACAGAGAGAATAATTTCAAAGATAAAAATGACCCAAAGATTTTGCACACAGCAGCCATATGTCATGTTCTGATGTCCAAGCTCTTCCCAATATTTTGTCTTTCAAAATAACAGCAGTTCTCAGGGTTCATTAATGAAATCTATAACCCAGTTTCATGTGCAAATAATTTAAAAAAAAATTAACTCGGCTCAGAAACAGAATTAACTCTATAGGAATTAGAAGGTCATGCAGGTAAAATCTGCCACTGAAAGCATTGCCCCTTTTGATTTACAGAGGAAAATTTTCGTTCAGGAAGAAAATGTTAAATTCCAATGTTAAATTCCTTTAAAGAGATGATGTCAGTTTGGTTTTGTTATTTCTACTATTCATTGACATAGTAGTTCTTAGGATGTTTCACTCCTAAATGAATAAATAAAAAATGTCTTACACTGAGTTTAACAAATGTATTTCATGTATCTGAATAAACTTTTTAATTAAGTTAGCTTTATTGTTTCCTTCACCTGTGTCCAAACCAGTAAATAATCACAAACATGCATACAAACTACATCATCTCAGAATCGTTAGTGTATGTATTTTTTGGGCTTGATATTAAAAACCTGGTGTGTGTTGTAGATTCAGGTCCTGCTGTTCCATAACCCTCTGGGGCAATTCGTGGAAACTGGCAGGAGAGCAAAGAACAGAGAGGAATTTGCAGCACCTCAAAGTTATTTTTAACTCATCATTTATTTAAAATTAACCCCTCAAATATGCAGCTTATTTTGATTTTTCACAGTCCTCTTGAAAACACGGTATTTTGTTGATCTGTGCAGTGTTATATTATCAAAGTATTACGGAAAGTTTATAAGTCTACTTTTTAAACTATTTACCAAGCAGGATGTGAACATAATACGGGGATTTTATTACAAATTAAGAAAACTTCAAATTTAAGAAATTAAGTTGCCCCCAGACTAAATTTTTCAGAGCTTTCTATGAATTGCAAAAAATAATTATATATTGGACAAATCAAATATTCATTAAATTGGAAATCATATTTCAAAAGGTTTCATATGAAGTTATACATTAGGAGGCAATGGAGCCTCTCCAACAGCCCATGTCCTTCTTACACAGTGTATCTCATCTTTTTGTACAGTGTCAGATATTTAAATAATAACTGTTTATCTCAGAAGGTAACACCAATTCTTTCAGGTGTTTTATGCTAGACATCTCCCCACCTTTTTCTGTTGTACGTATTCTATGCACTGTCCAAAGCAGAGAAAACCTCCACACTCCTACCCCAGTGGAGATGCTAAAGAAGAGAGAAGAGAGAATAGAAAGTTGTGATTTATGCTCTGACTGTATATTTTTTAGCTTTTTTTTTTTTGAGAAAGCAGGTGTCTGAATCAGGCATGCTGTTCTCTGAGCGTGAAGAAAAAAAATTACCTTTAGTCATTTCTAAAATTATTGTAAGAAAATTTTCACTTCAGTAGAGTACAGTAGACTTTGAGAAAAATAATGATGGTGCTGATTGAGTAGGATGTATAAGAAATTCTGCTTGGTGTGGCTTAAAATATCTGCTGCATTAAACCATTCAAATCACATTTTATAGAGCCCAACAACCCTTTTACAGCAGCAAGACGAGGTGCTATAAAGAGTGTACCTTGTGGAACCACAAAACTGCCTTTGTCTCTTTGCTCTTTCAGTGCACTTGAGATTATAAAGCCTAGGACAAGCTCAAGGAAAGATTTTTTTTCTGTTTTATAAGGAAGGGCTAAGAACTGATAGGGGTAAGATATATTTATGAGGAAAAAAACCACTAAACCCTAACAGAACAAAACAAAACAAAATAAAACAACAAAAAGTGCCACATTACACCTCTCATGTTTGTTACAAAAAAAGAGCGCAAAATCATAGGTCCAGAACCGTATAATTGCACACAGTCTGCCTTTCTGGGCTATTTTTTTTTTTTTTGCTATAGAATGTTTTTTCAGTAGGATGTCTCCAATCAGAAATAACAGAGAGATGAGCCTCTTTAGGGCATACAGAGGAATGGTTCACACTGAGTAGTTGTGATACTATATCAACACATTTCCACACTTGTAATAGTCTTCACTGTATCCTCTTTTGGGGACAAATTGTGGTAAATGGGGACATACCTTTGTACATTGTCATCTAGAAGAGGTGTTCTTAAGGTGACTTGTGAGTCTTGTAGATATTTTCCAGATCCTGTTAAGTTTTGTCACAACACTTACAAAAGGTGAGTACCATTATCAGAAGTAATGCTTCAGTTATGATTTCATGCACTATCTCCTCAAAACTGCTCCATATTCCTTCTTTTAAGGGGTCTATTAAAAGGTGACATAGTGGTTTCCTGGGTCGCCTTGAACCAAATGCTGAAAAACAACATAAAAAAGGAGTAGTAGCACCTCTGTATTTTAGAAAGCTAATGTGGATGAATAAAGGTAAGGCCTTCAGTGGATATTTAATGACTATGTGTTATTATAAGAGTCACTGAATTTTAGGAAACAGGTAGATGCTTGTGATTCATATCCTTAGCTCTAAATAAGTAAAGACATTTTTAAAAGATGCTCTCACTCATTTCTTCTTCTTCTTCTGTATGGCTACCATCTCAAAAGGGCATTAAGAAGGTAGACTCATTAATGTTTGTTAGACTCAGATACTTTGGTTATGAGCACCAGAGAAGCACGACAAACAATTAAAAGTTTCTTACTCAGCTCAGGCTTTGAATAATGGCACTGATTAGGGTAGGGAGAGTTGTATTGAAATCAAACTAAACAGCTTTTTTTTTTTTTTTTTGCTTTTTTTGTTTGTTTTTTTACCAGTTGTAAGTCATATGAAGAGGGGAAAACATTGAAAATAATCTGTTTGGCAATAAAAAAACTACACTGCTGGATAAACCCTGGAATGTCTACATCTGTTCTCTATTCATAAATGTGTGGAGAAATAATTAATTACCTCAATCTTTACTGTCATCATAAATCTCCACACAAAACCACTAATTATATATTTTTGACAATTTTCCTTTGCATGCATGTGTTCCTTGTTATCTTACTTGAATTCCCTCAATATTTATATAGAAGTCAAGCGAATAGAGAATGAAATAACAAATTTACAAACCAAAGCACATCTAGGTCTCTCCAGAGGAAGTGGAAACACCTGAGTAGTCACCTCCAGATTCTTCAGTTCATGGGCATTTCTTGTCCAGATAAACATATATTTCAGAGGAATATTCTCACAATTACTAACACACATCTAAGCCCACAGATGCAGAATTATATAGGGCATGTACACTTATTTGTGCATTTAACGTAGATTTTACACACATACATTACATAAAATGACTTTCAAGTGTGAAAGGGCATTCATCGTCAGATATAAGCTGAGTCTTTATAATATTTATGAAATATTTTACTGATAGTTCTCAAAATGAAATATAAAAATCCAGTAACAGGAATTACCACAACTTTCAGAATCATAGAATCATGGAATGATTTCGGTTCGAAGGGATCTTTAAAGATCATCTAGTTGTAACCTC
>NW_009711949.1:0-10746 GCF_000703405.1 Apaloderma vittatum
TGCGGGGCGCCTTCCCGCCCGTCGACTTACGCGCCGTCTGCTTTGTGCGCGCCATCACGTCAGAAAACCTCTACTGCTTCTTCCACCCAGTAGCACGGAGTAGTACCGCTCCGCTTGCCGTGTGGGTCTTTTATAGCATGTTCTCCCCTCTAATTGGCTGAGGACCAATTCCCCGTTCTTATTGGGTACTTTCAAATTCGAAAAGCCCGCCTCGACAGCGCGCCTTTTTTCACCCGCCTAAAAGCCCTCCTCCCCTCCCCCGTGACATACAGGCCGCTCTAATTGTTACAATTTTTGTAGTCTATCTCTAAAATAGTTAAAAGGGGAAATGTGTAGCTGCAAACTTTATTGTCGTTAACTCACAGAAGGATGATGTTTTATTCTATTTCGTTGAAACAGAATTTGAAAAATAAGTGTTTTACAGGTTTTCCTCAACAGGAACATTTAAAAGGGCTTTTGGAGGCTACTACTTTTTCGACAGTGTGTGTACATTCACTGCTTATTTTGGAGTTGGTTGCTTTCTCCTTAGTTTTTTTTTGAGTGTGTATGTTTTCCTTTGTTTTTATTTTTAATAGAGTAAATATAATCTGGAAGTAGTAGAAAGTTAAAACCATGGCTGGTATGGTAAATTCTTTTGGGCTGTGATGAATTACATGCAAAAATGCTCTAATTCAAAGGATAGTGATTTCAAGGATTATGAATTTATTTCAGCACATGAAGTAGCAGGTTATTTCTTGCTGATGTACAAGATTCAGCCTGTGAGCTTTCCGTTTTCTTGGTGAATATTTCTGCTATGTTTTGCTGTCCAGGAGAACTTTCCTTGGAGGCCAAGCAGAGAAGGGCTTTCAGGCAAAGGGAAGACTGGTGCTCACAGGATAGAGAACTCCTCCGGCTTCAGCATGCAATTGAAAAAAAAAATTCTTTAAACTCTTAACACAGCGGACAAAGATTAATGGATGGCTCCCTAAAATACAAGTGCAAAAAAACCCTAAATAAAAACCACACACCCACCTTTAAGAGAACAGATCATTCAGGTTTTTAAAATTTTGAGTCAGTGAGAGACCAACTGTGACACTTCCCACCCTGCGCCCATACATTTTCACAGTCCAAGGGATTAACGTAATTTAAACAAAAACTTTTACTACTGTTTATTTAATTAGTGAGAATAGACTACAAAGTGAGATGCCCGTAGGGCAACGCATACCAGGTCAAAAGAACTTGCTTTCCTAAGTGGTAGCTGCTCAGAGCTCCTTTGTAATTACTGTTTATTCGAAAAATTGAGTTATGCGATCATTGAATCAGAATTATGCTGCCGATACTAAAATCAAAAGCAACCTTCCTTTATTTAATAAAGTAGAATAGTCCATAAAGTACCAGTAATACACTTTCAGTAAACTGAAGTGCTTAAATATGTCTTCACACTGTATCTAATAGTTCTTAAAAACACAATCCGCAACATAAAACCTAAACAATTTACCTGCTTTTCACAAAGTTTGAAGCAACACAGCTCTTTTGTCGAGGTGTTGGGTGGCTCTGAAAAGAGCCTTTGGGTTTTCGAGATGATCCAGGAGCAAAAGCTTTAGCCGCCAAAGCCGTAGAGAGTGCGTCCCTGGCGCTTGAGGGCGTACACCACGTCCATGGCCGTGACAGTCTTGCGCTTGGCGTGCTCCGTGTAGGTGACGGCGTCGCGGATCACGTTCTCTAGAAAGACCTTCAGCACGCCGCGCGTCTCCTCGTAGATGAGCCCGGAGATGCGCTTCACACCGCCGCGCCGAGCCAGGCGGCGGATGGCCGGCTTGGTGATGCCCTGGATGTTGTCGCGCAGCACCTTGCGGTGGCGCTTGGCGCCGCCTTTGCCGAGCCCCTTCCCGCCTTTCCCTCTGCCAGACATCCTCCCTATAAGTTCTAAAGCTACAGTGTAGCGCGAGTGAGCCGACGGCTGTTTTTTATGTGGTCGGAGCCGACCTGGTTGAGGACTGCAGCGGCAGGGGCGGGGTTACCGCCTGTTTTTCTGCGTACGTCACGGCTCAAGCTGTTACCTGGTAAACACTGCTGTAAAGTCTACAACGTAAACTAAAAATTACCAGCCCCCCCCCAAAAAATCCGAACTACGTATATGTTTGTAATAATTGGGAAGCTTTTTACGCCGTCTTTGGATTTGTATATGCCCTTTATGTGTGTGTCTATTTCATTTTTTTTAATGACTAAGAGTGGATTTTTAAAGTTAGTTTAAATTCTCATTATTTTCATGGTTTTTTTCATTGAGAGATTTGCTTTATTTGTACTCCATGTTCTGTAAACTTTTCTTCAGAAATTGTAATGTTTTGAAAATCTAGTACTGCCTTTAAGCTATTTTCTGCAATACCTGCACATCAGGTTTTCTAATATTGATTTTGTATTTTTTTTTCCAGCAGTCATTTCATAGATGAGAAGTTTGATACTCTCTTCCAGTTCACACATAAGCAATTTTGAGTCTGTAAGCACATATTAAGAAGAAGGGAGAACAGAATTTTTTTTGGTATCATTAATTTTATATTAGAATGTGACTTTTACTGATTTTACTCATTCAGAGTTACTGCTGCTGGGATTTTTCTCCTTATTTTTTTACAAAATGTCTTTTAATATAACTATAGATTAAGATAATCACAATTATTTTGCCGTGCTGCTCAGGATTTTCACTCTTTAGCTGCTATGTTATGGATCTAAATATCTACTAGAAACAAATGAATTAGTATATATGGAAGTTAGAAGTGATGTGAAGGATGTTGCAAATATCATAGTATAAGAACACCCTGATCTGAAATAACTACTACACTATCACATAAAAATGATTTCATTTTTTTCTGGGGGAAAAATAAACACAGTTTAATTTATTTTCTTCTGTTGTCTTATGCAGGAAATGTATTCTTATATGGATATCCTGCATTATACAGCTGACTGTGCTGGCATCACTGCGTTGCAGAATTAAGACTTTCGCCCTTGAGCTCTTTTCTAAACAAGTACATAACTCTTGCTTGCTAATAGTCTAAAGAGACCGTGACCAGCCAAGTACAGCTCATGTTGGGAGTTTGCTTGTGAGAATGGACAGATAAGACACTTCTTGTACGCAAGATGTGCATGGGAGTGAACGGGAGAGTATGATCAAAGCAGACGTGGGAAAGTCTGTTCTCCCTGTGTGATAACAGAGTGATTGAAGGAGTACATGAGCTAATAACAATCCTGGCTGCACAGTCTGGTCTCCTGTTTGAAACCCATAAATACTGCTTCTTGCTAATAAACTTTGTCTTAGCTTCTCTCAAGAGCTGAGTCCATGCCGTTCAGCCTGCCGCAAATGGCGTCCTGCAAGGGACTCAACAAATAAACTACTCAGCTGAAGACGGCTCCCGGACAGAAGCTCTACAAATAAATGACTCAGCTGAAGACAGCACCCAAACAGGGATCTGACAAACTTTTCCACAACAAACAGCACCCAAAGAGGGACTTGACAAATTTCCGCTCCCAAACAGAAATTCAACAAATCAACTACTCCGTCGGTGGCACCGTGGTCTAACAGATTAAAGCAGAAAACAGACGGTGTGCACACTTTTTCCAGGGGCCTTGGGTAAGCCTTGCGACCTAGTAATCATGGGGCAGTTTAGCTCCAAAGAGCACAAGCTCTATGCAGAAGTATTACAGTGTATATTATGCGAACAAGGATTTAAAGTACTAACTTCTTGGGTACTGCAATTACTTCTAGGGGTTAAGGAATGCTGTAACTGGTTTCCTAGTTTAGGCTTTTATGATACAAAATTGTGGGCAAAAGTTGGTGAGGAATTACAGATTAAGAAAGATTTACATTATAAGGTACCAGATGAGTTAGTTATTACGTGGCAGACAGTTTACACTGCTTTAACTGGATTACAGCCCGCTGAGGAACTCCTGCAAACGGCAGGAACAACTTGCAAATGGCAACCCCTAATTTGCATCGATCAGGGCACGGCAGAACATGTTTGTGATAAAGTGGCTGTGGATTCATGTGATCCTGATACTACTGATCCTGAAAAGGAGTCAGACTTATACCCATCTATAAAGTCTATTAAATCTGCGACAGTGGAATCTCCAAGAGTTGAACAAATTCTGAAAAATAAATCACAGCTGCCTTCTCCTATCAGTATTTCAAACCCACCTGTAACAATGGCTCAAGCGGCACCACCAAATGCAGGGGCAGAGCCATTCTTGAAAGAATTTTTAGAGCATCCTTTGATGTCTCTGTCGGCACCTTCCTACAAACTTGTTGTTGAGAAAATAAAGGAGGAAGCTATTAAGAAAGGCAATTCCTCTATGTGGATGGCATGTGCTGTGATATATCAGCCAAACTGACCTCCTGAATATCAGCAACTCACATATGAGATTGTTAAAGAAGTATGGAAGGCCATATGAGATTATGGGCTACAGAATAATTATACCGTGAATTTGTTGCAAACAATTGGAGAATCTCATGCTATGACACCATATGATTGGAAATCTCTGATGAGATTGGTTCTGAGTGCAGCACAATATACTGTTTGGTGGGCAGAGTATAGGGAATTTGCCGCGGTTCAGACTGCGGATAATATTGCAAGTTTAACCCCAGGTGGTATTGCAGAATATATGGGAGAAGGAGAATATGCCACGCCACAAGCTCAAGCAAATCTAGTAAGGTCGATCTTACAACAAATAACTATATTAGCAATGAAAAGTTTGAGACGTGTCCCTGAAAAAGGGATACGGCCATTATCGTTTGTAGCTATATGGCAGGGTCTGCAAGAACCTTATTTATTGATAGACTGCAGATTGCTTTAACTCAACAGATTGACAATGAGGAAGCACTACAATCACTCTTAATGCAGTTAGCCTATGAAAATGCTAATGCTGACTGCCAGCGCGCTATTTTGCCATTGCAAAACTCTGCAAAGAGGATAGCTGAATTCATCAGGGCTTGTCAAAATATAGGCTCTGAGGAGCATAAATCTGCACAGTTAGTAGATGCTTTTGCACAACAGCTTTTTGTAAGACAGGCAGAAGCAAGGTGCCTTGAATGTCAGCAACCAGGTCATCTTCAAAAGGATTGTCCCGATAAAAAGCCAAGCACTGATATACAGAGAACAAAAAAGGGGCAGAAAAAACCAAAGGATTTATGCCCTAAGTATAAAAAGGGATATCACTGGAGTAATCAGTGTCGGTCTAAATTTGACAAACGGGGAAATCGGATTCAGGGAAACGGGCAGTGGGGCACGAGACTCGGTGCTTCTTTATACAACAGGGTCGATTGCGTACACATGGTGCCTTCACCAGCACCGTTGGTAATGCCATGTCAGCAACATCAGTGTTGGAGGTCACAAGGCTTGAGAGCAAACAGACAGTCGCAGACCTCACCGCCAGCACAGCAGGCAGTGCAGGGCTGGATCTGGCCTCCACCACCGATACAGTCTTAAATGACAGCTCAGCAAAGCTGATTAATACAGGGTTATATGGATCATTGCTGTGTGGTTTTGTGGGTCTTGTGATTGGTAGATCCTCAGTGAGTAAACAGGGCTTATTTATTGTTCCTGGAGTCATTGATTCTAAGAGTTTAGGGGAAATTAGAGTTATGGTTTAGACTCCTTCTCCTCCATGTACTATACTACGGGCACAGAAGGTGGCACAGGTTCTACTTTTGCCTTATGTTGTTCCTAAAGCTAATGCTACCATCCAAGGGAACAAAGGATGGGGTAACACAGACATGCCACAAATTTTATGGAATCAAAAGGTTACAATAGATCGACCAACGTTATCCTTAACCATTGAGGGACTACCACTTACTGGACTAATTGACACTGGTGCTGATGTTTCTATCATCTGAAAACAGGACTGGCCTTTGCCGTGGCCCCTATCTCCTGCAGCTGCTGCGGTCAATGATCTTGGAGGTATGCAAGTACCTTTGCAAAGCTCGAAAACTCTGCATGTCATAGGTCCAGAAAACAAGATAGCTACTTTACGGCCTTTGGTTCTTGACATTGCCTTGACTTTATGGGGATGACATCTTTTATCACAGTAGGGAATGACTTTGTTCACAATGATGGCAAATTTATTTCAAGGGTCACTGATCCAAAGCTCCAACTCAAACTCACTTGGTTAATGTCAAAGCCTGTTTGGGTTGATCAGTGACCTCTGAAAGGGGAAGAATTGCAAGTAACAGAGAAATTAGTAGCAGAGTAAGTTCAGCTTGGGCATTTAGTTCCATCAACTAGTTCATGGAACGCTCCTATTTTTGTTATTCAAAAAAAATCCAGGAAGTGGTGGTTGTTACAAAATTTATGTGCCATAAATGCAGTCATACAACCAATGGGACCCCTTCAGCCAGGGGTTCTCAGTCCTGCAACGATCCCTACTGATTGGAATCTTTATATAATAGATCTGAAAGACTGCTTTTTTGCCATTCCTTTGCACCCTGATGATTGTCAGTATTTTGCTTTTTCACTGCCATCTGTTAACAATCAGACACCTACGAAATGGTATCAATGGATGGTGCTGCCACAAGGTATGATGAACAGTCCAAGAATTTGTCAAATTGTCATAGCAGGGGCACTCCAGCTTACATGAGATAGTTATGCTGATGTATTAATTTATCATTACATGGATGATATTCTCACTGCTGCAGCTACGATTATTGAATTGCAAGCAGCAGTATCACATTTACTTGCAACTTTACAAATGTTTGGTCTGCGTATTGCACATGATAAAATTCAGTCTGAGCCACCATGGAAATACCTTGGATGACTATTGTTTGTACACCCTATTAAGCCACAGCTACTCCATCTCGCAAACAATGTCTCTACCCTAAACAATTTACAGAAACTGCTGGGAACCATAAACTGGATTCACCCTATGTTAGGAATACCTACTGCTGAGTTGTCTCAAAATCTGATACTCTTAAAGGGGATCCTGAATTGACATCCTCTCAGATCCTTTCTCCTGAGGCAGAGAGACAACTGACTGGTGTTACACAGAATTGCACAACTACAAGGGGGAATAGTAAATCCTCTATTGTCTCTGGATTACTTTGTGATCCACACACAGTTTCAACCATATGGTTTATTTGGGCAATATGACATACAGACAGATAAACTTGTACCTTTAGAACGGATTTTTCTTCCTCACACTTTTACAAAGATAGTTACAACTCCTTTGGATATGTTAATTGCTGTGATCCAAAAGGGTCGCCTCCGCATTCAACAACTAGCGGGACAAGATTCAGATAACATATACTTTCCAGGTACAAAGGAAACATTCGTTCAGGTAATGAAGGATAGTCTGTCTTTCCAGGCAGCAGTGGCTGATTATCCTAATAAGGTTTCCTTCACTCTACCTTCTAATAAGCTGTTACAGTCCTTGGCTGTGTTAAAATTCCAGCTGTGTAAGATCTTAACACAACAGCCTTTGTTAAATGCCAGAACTATATTTACAGATGGGTGTGGTAAGACACATCGTGCAGTAATAACTTGGAAAGATGGGGGTCAGTGGTCTGTACAGGCTGAATCAATTGAAGGTTCTATGCAAATAGTTGAGTTCAGTGCTATACAAGTAACTTTGCGTACCTTTTCTGAGGAATCGCTCAGTATAGTTTCTGACTCGCGATATGCCACGGGGGTTATTCAAAGGACTGAAGCTGCCTTTTTGAAAGAGATTTCTAACAAACAGCTGTTTTCTCTCTTAGTGGAATTAAGCCACATAATAACAAATAGGTTACACCCCTGTTGCATAGTACATGTTCACTCCCACACCTCCTTACCTGGTCCTATAACCAGAGGTAATGCTTTTGCTGATCATTATACTCAATCTTGCTGTGCTATGAATATAGTTACGTTGCAGTTTGAATAGGTTCATCTATCGCACCATTTTTTCCATCAAAATGCGACTGGTCTGCAAAAGGAATTTAATCTTACTCGATCACAGGCATGGGATACTGTCCATGCTTGCGCTGACTGTCAGTCACACTCCTATCCTCCATGGCAGGACAGTGTAAATATCCATAGTCTAACCTCTAATGATATATGGCAGACAGATGTTATTCATTATGCTCCTTTAGGCAGATTGAGGTTTTTTGCATGTTATTGTTGATACTTTTTCAGACTTTCTGGTTGCTTCTGCTGCAACCAGAAAAAAGCACGGGATGTCAGGCAACATTGAATATGCTGCTTTGCAATCATGGGTGTGCCACACCTTATTAAGACTGACAATGGTCCTGCACATATGTCTCAATCTATTGCACTTTTCTTCCAGCAGTAGGGTATTCGCCATGTTACAGGGATTCCACATAATCCTACAGGCCAGGCAATAATAGAACGTGCGTATCAGAGCCTGAAAGCAATGTTACATAAACAAAAGAGGGGGACTATGGCTCTCATTCCGCAAGAACAATTAGACATGGCTACTTTTACTCTTAATTTCTTGAATCACTCTGCAGAAAAATTATCCTCGACAGCATTGGAGCGTCATCATCAAAATAATTCTACAATGCTCATACATCCTAAAGTATGGTATCAAGACTTGCCTGGACCTTCTGAGTGGCAAGGTACTGTAGATCTACTAACCTGGGAGAGAGGATATGTGTGTGTTCTACTTCCTATAGGTTCTTTCTGGTTGTCTACGAAATATGTCAAGCCGCACCATGAGTTAGAAATGACAAAACAACAATCTGATTTCCAAAATGAAGAGGCTGAAGATTTAACTCCTCCAGAAGAAAAAGAAAATCCTGAAGCCTAGTGGTATAATCACATGGGGAATATTATCTTTTGCAGTGATCTTCCTGTATTATGTTTCATCACCAGATAAAATGGTGTCATCCCATGTCTAACCCATAAATATACACTCTCTGTTAATATCAGATTCTTGAGGATTTTTGTTCCAGGTTTCTTTGATGCATACCTGTGCTCCATCCAGAGGAAACAGCATCAGAACAGCGTTGCTGGTGTCATGAATCAAACATCAGATTGCAGTTCAACCTGAGAAAACACAAACCACACTTCTGCAATCTATATGGGACATTTGTTGCCTTCACAAAACTGATGAATCAGTCTGCCTGAAGAATGATGTTCGACATCTTCAGAACTTGATGCAACAAATCATACTTGGCTGACATTGTGGCTGCATTCCCCGAGAAGAGACGCTTGATTTAAATCACTATGTTGAACTGTGTTTATGCTTTTCTATCTCTGTATATATTTTTCATGTGCCTTTGTAGATTACTTTCTAATATACCTTGCAAGCCTAAGCAGATACCTCCAATTTCGCCAGTGAATGCAGTTGCTTGAGAAAGGGGGGTGGAATATAGCGGTACAGCGGAAGATTTGCGAGGAGGGCTGTAGGTATGCTCAAGCAACTTGCACCTAAGTTATCAGAAAACATATACATCTCACTGGATTACTGCTTGGCCTTGTGTGCTTGACAAGCAGCACACCCACACTGAGACAACAGAGGCCTGGGATTGATGCAGGCGCATCTTTCGCATTCCTGCCTGCCAAGCAGTGAATGTGAGTCCTGGGAACTCAGGCAAAGCAGCAAGTAAAACATAACAACGCAGTGGGATAAATACTACACACTTTCTAGCAAGGATATGATTTGGTTAAACCTCAAAACCTGGTTTTCTGTGTTAAAAAAAGGTGTTTAATATTATTTGTTGTTGTGGGAAGTGTTTTGTTTTGTTCTTTTTCATTATAGCTAACAATCTCACCTGAAGTGCTGCCCAAGGGGTCCAAAGAACTGAAAAATACATCTCATGACTTCGATGGCGATCCAAAAAGAAAAAAGGGGGAAATGTGGATACCCTGAAGCACTGCGTTGCAGAATTAAGACTTTCGCCCTTGAGCTCTTTTCTAAACAAGTACATAACTCTTGCTTGCTAATAGTCTAAAAAGACCGCGACCAGCCAAGTACAGCTCATGTTGGGAGTTTGCTTGTGAGAATGGACAGATAAGACACTTCTTGTACGCAAGATGTGCATGGGAGTGAACGGGAGAGTATGATCAAAGCAGACATGGGAAAGTCTGTTTTCCCTGTGTGAGAACAGAGTGATTGAAGGAGTACATGAGCTAATAACAATCCTGACTGCATAGTCTGGTCTCCTGTTTGTAACCCATAAATACTGCTTCTTGCTAAACTCTGTCTTAGCTTCTCTCAAGAGCTGAGTCCGTGCCTTTCAGCCTGCTGCACTCCTAAAACCTTTCCATATTAAAACATCTAATAACCAGTTTGTCTCTATTCTACTACTAAATTGGGAAGGAGCAACTTTACTCAGTCTATTTAATAGTGATAGAACAACATTCTGTCATAAAACCAAAGGAGTGTTTTGTTTTCTGTGGCCATATTAAAAGCTTAAAAGAGGAGCTTATTACCGTGACATCTCAAATATTATTTCTAATACTGTCCCTAGATGTTTTCATATCTTTTTGGATGTCTCAGTGCTTGGGGTTTTTTTTGTTCCATTGTTTTGTGGTGTTTTTTTTTCTCGTCTAGGTAACAAATATGATTTGGATAAAAATTCTCTTCTCTCTAGCTAATCTGCATCGGTTTAGAAATGGAGGGTATAAAGAAACGTGGGAATGATCTATGCTTTTCTGCTATTCCAGTATGAAGGAACCCTCACTGAACTCTTCCAATCAGTTGCTACCATTCACCTAGTAGAGGCGTTGACAACTTTTACCCAGGCTATAGCAGCTGGGCTTCTGTTGCACAGGAATGCCTCAGGGC
>NW_009711949.1:10777-31826 GCF_000703405.1 Apaloderma vittatum
AGTTTCCTTAGAGTCAAGGTAATCCTAAGCATACCTGCTTCCTCTCCCTGGGAGTAGTGAACAGGTGAGCTGAGGACGACAGTGAGGCTTAAAAAATGTGTTACGCTTGCTACAGTTCTTGCTCATATGGAATTGACAGGTCGAAAACAGTCGAAAAGCAGTAAACAAACTCAAGCCCTTTCTGCTCTAACTAGCCTAAAAATGAATATTAAAATAGTTGGAGGAGGAGTGTGTAAAATTATTACTTTTTTTCTTCATTTACTAATGCCTCACTAGCAGCAACTCCAAATTTCAATCCTCTCCCTTTCTCCTCCACAACTCCTGTCCATGGTTACTAATGAGAATGCTCAGACGAGCACTTATTTTTTTTTATTTTGGCACTTGTGTCGACTAAGGGGAGATCTACAACAAGAAGGAATAAAGACATTTAAATCTGCAAGATAGAGACAAATAACTAAGCCACTAGTGTACTGAGAACGCTTGCTGTCTATCCCCATGATTTTTACACTCAACTTTTGGGTTTCATTTGTAAGTTTTCATCTGTTTTACTTATATCAGAACTAGTGTGGCCAGCAGGACCAGAGAAGTGATTGTTCTCCTGCACTCAGCACTGGTGAGGCCACACTTTAAATCCTGCGCTCAGTTCTGGGCCCCTCACTACAAGAAAGACATTTGATAAGGGAAATAGTATCCCAGTGAGAAACAACCTCCCAGGGTCGTTAGGATGTAGCAGTTAGAGGCCAATCACCCTTGTAAAAGAACATAAACCAAAGACAAACTGACAAGGACACCAGCGATAAGGATATCTGGCAAGGACCATTTGGTGAGGAAGACCCTCATGAAATTCGATAACAAAGTCCTTGCAAAATGTGCTGAGGGTGACAGGTTCTGAGACAAAGGTAAAAAGTTCATCGTGAGGAAGACATATGGCCTTCATCCCTGAAGACCCCTGCCCAAGACCACCAGGAGGCACCGCGCAAGCGTCAAGAGGAGGAGCTGTGGGCCCCCAGAACTGACTGCCTTTTCAGGAAAACTCATGAATATGTATAAGCATCTCATGAATATGTGACTTTCACTGCATATAACCAAAGCTGCTGCGTTGTTCAGGTGTGCACGTTTTTCAGAGAAAAATATTCCCCCCGTGCACCCAGCGCTGAATAAACATATCTACTTTATAATCATTCCACGTGTCAATTTTGGCGACCCAGATGGTACAAAGTCTCACTTGACTGCAGGACCAACTGAGGAGCGAACATCCTAGGTGCCCCGAGCTGAGCTCTCGGAGGAACTTCGCACTCAGCCGCTCACTGCTGCGGCAGACAACCACCATCCATAATTGCGGAAATAAACAGTTTGTTTTACAAAAACGCCAGTAAGCTGTAAGGGATGCCTTATGCTTGTCCAGAGCTGCTGGTAATTTGTGCAGAGATATCTGGCATACGGCATAGTCTCCGTGGAGAATAAGGGTACCCTAGTATGTGCTGAAGGGGTTATTGACCACAAGAGGTGGCCACTAGCAATCTTGAGGGTAGATCGAGTAGCCCTAAAGACTGCTGCTGCATCCCGGACAGGAGCCAGGACAGACCTGCTAACGATTGTATAAGAAGCAGAAGAAGGGTAAGCGGAATCTTTTTGAGTTTTGTCATATGACTAATTGGATTTCGATAGCAGCTGCCGGAGGGATAATATCTGGTGTAGTAATTGTTGCTTGATACTTTGGAATTGTCCATTCCTTCCAATATAGAAAACAGATATTGCGTGTGAATGTGCAGCTGAGTGAGACACAGTCTGACTGTGACACGAATGCAGAGTTCTGACCCGCGGTTCCACTTTCTCCGCGAGGAGAGTGGACAGGAGTGAATGAAGTGTATGGCAACAAGAGAACTTACAGTATCTGTACAATGGTACTGCCCTATCCACAGATAGGGTGATTATTCTTGTAAACCTCTATATGTTATCGAATGCTTTTATTGCGCTGAACAAGTGTATGTAGAACAAGGTGACAATTTTTGCTGTGCTGGCTGTAATTTTGGGGCTGACTGGAATCAAATCGAACGAGGGTGCTATCTTATAAAAGTGCATTGTGGAAATTTAAGAAGTATAGCAAATCAGTAAATATAATGGGTAACACTCAGAGTAAGATTTTGACAAAAGCCCCTTAGGATGTGCACACTGGAAGGATATTAATAGAGCAGGGGGAACTGAGAGTAAGAAGACCCTTAGAAAATATTGTAACCAGTGGTGGCCACTTTATAAACTTGACAATGGGGCTAAATGACCTCTCAACGGATCGATTGACTATAATACGATCTTACAGCTAATGTTATTTCTAAAGTGAGAAGGAAAATGGGATGAAGTCTTACATGCAGATATGTTCTTTACTCTCCACAATACCTGTAATGGCGAAGGGACTATGGAATAGTACCACCGCAGGATCTGATGGTGCTTGCCATGGAGCGAGAGCATAATAAAAGGAAACTAAAACGTTGCTCTTCAAGCCTGCAGCATAGCACAGAGATACACCAGGGCTGATAAAATTCACCAAATGCAGGAACAAGAAATAAATATTTAGGCCGACCCGAAGAATCAGACAGGGATTTGGATAGCATTGACTTCTTTATATCCCCGGCACCCTCGGTGCCGGATAGTCCTGTCGCCTCCTGCGTTAGGAACAAAACTGCCCCAACTATAATACAGGCACCCTTAAGAGAGGCAGTGGGGGTAGACAGAGGAAAGATACTACTTAAAGTTCCCTTCACCACCGCTGACCTAGAGGCTGGGAAGCAAGCGGCTGGGGAATACCGGAGTGATCCAGTAAGTGTCGCTAAACACTTTCAATTCGTTGTTAAACAGCACAATCCAGATTGGCAGGACATACAGCTATTGTTGGAGCATTTAACTGAGACAGAAAAACAACTGATTTTAAAGGTAGCCAGAGATTTGGCCGACGACTATTACAAAACAGTGAGGGAGGATGTTAAAAAATACTTCCCTCTCCAGGACCCAAAATGGGAATCTAATAGATGTGCCTATCTAGAAAGGTTAGAGGCACACCAGGAGTGGATTGTGAAGGGGAGGGAAAAGGCTATCCCTAAAACCATTAAATGGTCAGCCTTATATGAAGTTAAACAAAATCCCTCAGAGTCACCAACTGAGTTCTTAGATCGTCTGCGAGACGTAATGCGTAAAAGCACACCACTGGATCCTGGGTCTGACATAGGGACTCAAAAACTAGTCTCCCTATTTTTAGGACAATTGACGAGAGACATTAGGCGCAAATTACAGAAATTGCGCCCTACAGAGAGCAGGAATTTGGAAGTGTTATTGGATGCAGCATGAAGAGTGTATAGCAATAGAAAAGAGGATTACAGGAAAGGATAAAAAAGGATTATATCAGTAGCTGAAGGAGAAACACAGTCACCCAGACGGGGGCTGCCAAAGTTAGATAGAGATCAGCGTGTGATCTGTAAAAGGAGGGGACATTGGAAGGTAGATTGTCCAGAGAAGCAAGAGGAAAATTTTAAAGGGAGATGGAGAGGAAAAGGAAATCAACAGGGAGGAAGGAGGGTGATAGTGCATGTTAGTGAGGATTGACGGGAACCGAGGGAATCTACCCTAGTGGATCCACTGGTTGCCATGAAGCTAGGGATAAAACAAGAGGCAGCTGAATTTTTAGTAGACACTGGGGCTATGTATTCATTCTTAAATCGGGCTCTGATGCCATTGGATCATGATTATATATCTGTAAAGGGGGCAACTGGCCAAAGCAAAAAGTCATATTTTTGTAAACCCCTTAAATACAAGTAGGTATCCATAAATTCTTGTACATGCCTAACTCTCCTAAATCTCTTCTAGGGAGGGATTTGTTAGAACAATTGGGAGCAGTAATTACATTTAAGGAGGGGGAAATTACTCCGGAGGTAAATGATCACAACGATGTGCAAATAATGAGTCTGTCCTTAATGAGTGTTCGCACAGAAGGAAAAAAAATTAAATAAAGGAATCTTAGATCAAGTATACCCAGGAGTGTGGGCTACCAAAGTACCTGGCAGAGCCAGAAATGCCATACCTGTTCAGGTAAAACTTAAAGGACAGCAGCCTGTAAGAATTAAGCAGTACTCCTTGAGAAAGGATGATCGAGAAGGAATCTGACCAACATAGAAAAATTCTTAGAATTAGGATTGCTAAGAGAATGTGAATCTAACTTTAATACTCTCATACTACCCGTCCGAAAACCAGATGGGTAGTATCGGATAGTCCAAGATCTAAAAGCCGAAATACGATCACTGAAGATCTATATCCAGTGGTTGCTAACCCCTATACACTCTTAACAGCACTAACACTTGAATTATCCTGGTTTATCATTTTAGATTTGAAAGATGTCTTCTTTTGCCTCCCCCTCCAAGAAGCCAGCCAAAAAATCTTTGCCTTCAAATGCGAAAACTCCAAGAGTGGGCATAAAACTCAACTCACTTGGATGGTGTTGCCGCAAGGATTTAAGAACCGTCCTACTATATTTGGAAATCAGCTTGCAAAAGACCTCAAGGTGTGGACACCTCCATTAGATGAAGGAAGACTACTGCAATAGGTAGACGACCTTTTAATAGCCACTCAAACTGAAGAAGCACGTATAGCATGGACTGTAAGTCTTTTAAATTTTCTAGGTCTCCAAGGGTATCAAATGTCCTGGAAGAAAGCCCAGATGGTGAAACAATAAGTAACGTACCTCAGGTATGAAATTAGTACGGGGCAGCGAGTTCTGGGACAGGCCCGAAAAGAAGCCATATACCAGACTCCAAAACCACAAACTGTAAAAGAGCTACAAACCTTCCTGGGAATGACTGGGTGGTGCAGGCTTTGGATTTATAGTTATGGACTTTTAGTAAAACCACTGTATGCACTGATAACTGATGATTGGAAGTATCTACAGGGGAATCCTGATGCCATTGAGGCCTTTAAGCAGCTGAAGAAAGTTCTTATGTCAGCCCTGACCCTGGGGCTTCCAGACCTAAGTAAGCCGGTTTTCCAGTTCTCACACAAAAGAGAAGGAATTGCATTGAGAATACTAGCCCAAGACCTAGGCCCTTACCGGCGAGCAGTGGCCTACTTCTCCAAGCAATTAGATATAACTGCAAAAGGATGGCCAGGATGCCTGCGAGCTGTAGCTGCCTCTATTCTAAACATTCAGGAAGCATGAAAATTCACTCTAGGGCAAAAGATAAACATGCTAGTTTTACACACGTATCTGTGGTTTTAGAAGTCAAAGGGGGACACTGGCTCTCCCCACAATGATTCCTGAAATACCAAGCGATCCTGGTAGAGCAAGACGACATAGAAATTGTCATAACTAGCATCATCAACCCAGCTTCCTTCCTCAGTGGGAACACAGGGGACCCAGTGAGCCACGACTGAGTGGAAACTATAGAAGCGGTTTACTCAAGCCGCTTGGGTTTGACAGCCCCATGAAAGATGCTGAAAACTGGTTCACCGATGGGAGCAGCTACATGCAGAATGGCATACGTCAATCAGGACATGCTGTTACTACAAGCAATGAAGTTATAGAATCAGGACCTCTGCCTAGTAGTACCTCTGCATAGAAGGTGGAAATAATTGCCCTCACAAGAGCCCTAGAACTAGCTCAGGGAAAGACTGTTAATATCTATACGGACTCTAAATATGCGTTTGGAGTGGTACACACACATGGAGCAATCTGGAAAGAAAAGAGGTTATTAACCTCACAAGGGAAAACATCAAATATTCAGAAGAAATTTTGAAGTTACTCAAAGCTGTACAACTCCCTCAGAAGATAGCTATAACGCACGTAAAGGCACATCAGAAAGTGAGTTCTGAACTAGAAAAGGGAAATGAGCTGGTGGATGGAGAGGCAAAACGAGCAGCAAAATGAGAGGTAAAAATTGAAGGACCCTTGGTTCCTGATGGGCAGATATCTTTAGAAGGTAAGCCCAAACACACCAGAGAAGATCAAAAACTGATTGCTGACTTGGAGGGGTCATATAATGAAGAGGGATGGGCCATTACTCCAGAGAAAAGACAGATTATCCTCTCTCATTTGACATGGCCCTTAGTAAGAGAGGAACACAAGAAAGGACATTGGGGAGCAGAAGTACTATACAAAGGCCTGACAAAAAGAATCATAGCTAGGAATTTGTTCACTACAGTTAGACAGGTAACACAGCAGTGTTATCTTTGCCTCCAGACTAATCCTAAATACATATCCAGGCCTGAAACTGGCCAAATTGGAAAGGGGAATGGCCCTGGACAACAGTGGCAAATTGATTTTTCAGAACTGCCAAGAAAAGGGCGGTACCACTAGCTACTGGTATTAACAGATACCTTTTCAGGCTGGCCAGAAGCTTTTCCTACTAGGACTGCAAAAGCTAGGGAGGTAACTAAGGCATTACTCCAAGAAATAATACCTAGGTTTGGGGTCCCTGCTACTATATTTTCCAGTAGAGAACCCCACTTTATCTCAAAAATAGTACAACAAATCAGCCAATACCTAGGAATAGATTGGCAACTTCATGCTCCCTATCGACCACAATCCAGTGGGCAAGTAGAAAAAATGAACCACCTAATTAAACAACAGATTGTAAAATTAGGACAAGAAACTTGCTTGACCTGGCCTTAGGCTCTACCTTTAGCCTCCTACAAATTCGTACAAGACCTTGGGCAAAGGAGGGACTGAGCCCCTTTGAGATTCTGTATGGTCACCCCTATAATGCAAAACAGCGAGTGTCCACACAAATTGGGGATGAGATTCTAACTATATGGTTGAACTAAGCAATCAAATCAGTAAAATCAAAAAACACGTGTTTGAGACTCAAAGTAGAGGTCTAGATGGACCTGTTCATAATATACAAATTGGAGATTATGTATATGTTAAGTCTCTTGCAGAAGAATCTCTAAAACCAAAGTGGGAAGGACCTTTTCAAGTCTTGCTTACCTTCTTTACTGTGACCAAGAATAAAGAACAAAACACTCAGATCCATCACTCCAGAGTAAAGAAATCTTGTAAGTCACCATGGAAAGTAACCCAGGTTCAGCACAGAAAATTGTATTTCTCTCACTAGTAGCCTTAGGAACGGGGTGGGACTTAAACTCACACTACACCCTTGTAAAAGGCTTCTCTCAGGCTATAAACAGAACCGATTGCTGGATATGCTCCTATATGCCCGAGTATGGGGGAAAAGGTGATGACCCTAATTGGCATACCAATACCAAAAGAAAAATTTACACCCACATTATGGGTTGATTCAGTATGTAAATCAACTATAAATGGGAATCAAAAAATAAAAATTGTAAGCCTTGAGAGTGCTACTCCCTACTGTGCTTGTGTTCGGAGATGTAACCCTCCAAAGGGGTTAGGGAAAATAGATTGTAATATAGTGTATATGTGGGGAATCATACGAATTGTAATCTGACCTGGGAGATTGGAACTTCTCAAAATTCTAATCTAACTACCTCCTGGCCATTGCCAGAAGGGCACGGATAGTATTGGTTATGTAATAACACAGCCTATAAAACCTTACCTGAAAATTGGAGAGGAACCTGCACCTTAGGGGTGGTAGTACCTAACATGACAATATATCCCCCATTGGAGACCCAGGAAGGATGGATTAGACCACCCCTTAAGAGAATTCGTAGAACAAACCCTCTAATAGAGAAAACATCGACCTTTCATAGTTTTGCTAGATGGTTCATCCCATCGTTAAGAGAGAGTGAATTAGAGAAAACGATAGTGAACATTTCAGCAACAATAGAGAACATTGAAAGCAAGACGATAGATGCCATCCAAGCAATTCAGACAGAAGTATCCAGTTTGTCAGAAGTAGTCTTACAGAATCGAATGGCTTTAGACTTCTTGCTAGCCTCGCAAGGGGGAGTGTGCACAATAATAAGTACTAGCTACTGTATGTACATAGACCAGAGTGGGAGGATCGCTACAGATCTACAGCAAATTTGGAAACAAACCAAAATATTAGACAAAGTGACCAAAGATGATACCTCCTGGGGTTGCTCCAACCTGTGGAAAAAACTTATTTCCTGGCTTCCTAATTTAACTTGGCTAAAAACGTTAATCATAATGCTGCTAGGAGTCCTGATTATGGGAGTATTGGCTTTTCCAATTCTTATAATGATTGTTTCCTCTGGTGCTGTTAAAGTACCGGGAATGCCTATGGTACCTGGAAGAAACACCAGCTAAGGCATAAGTAAGTTAGAATCAAATAAGTATTTTGAGAAAGTGCTAGAGAGGGAGTCATTTTATTAGCTATGATAAGAGAAGTTACTAACAAAACAGAAGAGTTTTAGTTGTAGTAAAAGAATTTACTAATTTCCTAGAAAAAGGGGGGATTGATAAGGGAAATAGTATCCCAGTGAGAAACAAACTCCCAGGTTCATTAGGATGTACAATTAGAGGCCAACAGGATGAAGCTGTTAAGCACCCTTGTAAAAGAACATAAAACAAAGACAATCTGACAAGGACATCAGTCCTTGCAAAATGTGCTGAGGGTGACAGGTTCTGAGACAAAGGTAAAAAGTTCACCATGAGGAAGACATACGGCCTTCATCCCTGAAGACCCCTGCCCAAGACCACCAGGAGGCACCACGCACGCGTCAAGAGGAGGAGCTGTGGGCCCCCGGAACTGCCTGCCTTTTCGGGAAGGCTCATGAATATGTATAGGCATCTCATGAATATTTAACTTTCCCTGCATATAACCAAAGCTGCTGCACCGTTCAGGTGTGCACATTTTTCGGAGAAAAATATTCCAAAGTGCACCCAGCGCTGAATAAACATACCTACTTTATAACCTTCTAGGTTGTAGAGTTCACATTGATGTGCTGAAGCTTGTCCAGAGAAGGGCAAGAAAGTGGAGAAGGGTTTGGAGAGCAAGTCTTATTAAGAGTGGCTAAAGGAACTGGAGTTGTTTAGCCTGGAGAAAAGGAGGTTCTGGGGAGACCTTCTCACTCTCTACAACGACCTGAAAGGATGTTGTAGTGAGGTGGGAGTCGGTCTCTTCTCACAAGTGTTAGGACAAGAGGAAACAACCTCAGGTGGCACCAGGGAAGACTGGATGGTATAAAAAAATTCTTCACAGCTGTTAAGCTGCCCAGAGAAGTGGTTGAGTCACCATCCCTGGAGGTATTTAAAAGATGTGTAGGTGTGGTGCTTAGGGACAAGGTTTAGTGATGGGCCTGGAATTATTAGGTTAACAGCTGGAATCAATGATTTTGAAGGTCTTTTCCAACCTAAATGATTCTGTGATTCTATATTCCAGTTTTTCATCCTCTGTGTAATTAATGCGATGTTTTTAAATATTTTTAAAGGCTAGCAGAACGAGATTGGTCTTTGGTAGGGTGTTGTGTCTGCACTGACAACCTCAGGGTGAATAACTAGAATACATAGTTTTTAATTTAACTGTGACTTAAAAAACACATTCGTGCAAGGCTAATACAACTTCAGACTTCAAGCTTTAGATCAGTCTTAGGCAAAATAATTACTGCCATGTCTAAATTATTATTTTGTTGTAAAAATATATGTGAATAAACTTCTGGGAAGGTATTAATCATTTTCAAACTCATAGTTTTGATGTATGAGTATTGGACAGGTTTTCATATTGTTTGTGTTTTTCACTCACTGGCAGCTGGTGCTTCATTCCCTATTCAGAATGTTCTCTATCACTTTCAGGGGGAAAATGGATTTTCAATTCTGTCCTTTATGAACGAGACAGACCCCTACTTTGCACTACCATCATGCTCCTGTGATCTGCCCTGCTGAAAACATAGTAGAACTCATCTGGACTATCCTGGGGAAAGAAGCAAATTGTTCCCTTGTACCAAAAACGTGGGCATTTTTGACAGATCAGCACACTCCCACAGTGGAGGAGAGCCGAGAGAGGAAGGGCAAAAAGACAATGAGCTTGAGGAATAATGTACTGTAAGGAGAGCTGCAGTTATCTCAACACCACGGAGACTGAAGACTTACCATGGTTTTAGATAAGCAGCTGCACCAGTGAATCATCAGGTTGCCTCAGACAATTAACAGAGAGTAATGTCTTCTTGAGCAAGACAGGCCAGCTCCAGGGGTAGGAAGGGGATGTTATTTATATGTGGCAAAATAAAGTATAAAAACTGGACAACTAATAAAACAAAGCTTGAAGAGAGCAATGAGCCTGAGATACTTCCAACCAATATAGTCCTTCCCAGTGACTGGGGAGGCCCAGTGTTGTGACAATGAGCATATAGAAACCAATGACAATCGTGTTTGCACTGTGATTCAATTGTATATTACAAATGCTATATTATGCTTGTGATGCAGTTTTAGTACATTTTTGTATAATTTTGCTAAACCAAAATCCCATGCAATGCCAAATACGCTCAATAAAGGAATTTGGCATTAATCATTAAAACCTCCTCATGCATAACATCTAAAACAACCTGGTTGGAAAGCATTCAACTCTGACATATGCTCATCTGGGACCTGTCTACATGTGGGTAAGACTGTAAACTGAACAAGATCTGAGTTTTTTGGCGTCCTTCAGGCTTCTAAATCTACCCCAGTGGTCCTAATTGTCTGTTTCCCCTTGCCCACATATCCCTCTTTCAGTTCAGCTTGTAAACCACACTAGAAAGCTGTACTTGCTGAGACTGAGAGGCCCACATGATTTTGCTAAGAATTATTTTAAGCACATCACCCTTTTATTCCAAAACTGAGGTCCAAGACAGTGTTTGCGTGTGTGGATTTGCCTTTTAAAAGGAATTTCCCGGCAGCAGCAGAGCTGTAGTAGTGGTTTATGCTGCTTAAGTCAAACTAGCAAACAACGTCACCTGATGTTAAAATGTTACAGGCATCAGTTTCTCAGAATGTTGATCATATCTATTTGCTAGGTATAACAAGAGATCTGAGGAGATTATGGTCATGAATTTCATTTAATGACTGGTACTTTGATAGCTAATCTCATGTCTCCTCTCCCTCCTCCCAGCCTGCTGAGACAGACAGAGGTGAAGAGCCCCTTTCTCATTTCTTTTATTTAAAGGCTCCCCTCAGTCAGGGATCCAAGAGGTTGAGCTTCATCCCTGGTTTGAACTGTTTCCAACCTTCTCATTGCTGCCATATCCAGAAACTGCACAGAGACTGGCAAATTGAAAAAAACCACCTTCTGTCAGAGTCCCCCAATCTGGGCTGCCCTTTGAGGATGAAGTTTGCCAAGCACAGTGAGTGACTTCTTACAGATCAGATGGTCTATACAGGGGCAAAATCTTCCAGAAATCATCTAGTGTCCCCCGCCAGCTGTAGGGAAGTGCATGTTGTCTGAGTCACCACTGCATTGCTCTGCAAACCAGCAGGAGCTGGATGCCATTTCCTCATGGAAAATGACATCGCAGGATTAGTCTCCAAGAGTGGATCACAGGAAGGGACACTGCACACGCACTTCCAAAGGAATGCTGTGTTTGGCAGGCACTGACACCGAAGCACTCACATGGCCCTTCCACCACTCACACCTACTCCTCACCAGGCCAGATGTTTCAGGGCTGCTTGTTTCAAAGCAACAATGCTGTTTGTGCCATAATTAACAAAAATACACTTTCTGGGGTCTCATGGGTTTGATTCTGGTGGGGGTTTTGGTAGTGGGTGAGGGCTGTGGTGGATGATTCTTCTGAGATTTTGAGAGCCTCCCCCAGCCCCAGGTAAAAGTCAGACCTGCCCTTGACCAAGGCCGGGGCCAATCAGTGCCTCTTCGATCAGTGTGTTTAAGAGGGAAAACCTCTTGGGCTAGCCTCTCTGTATTTCTCAACATGGCTGTCATTGTTTCCTGTCTTCTGTGTTGGGTTTTTTACTGTTGAGAGGAGGGGGAGGTGAGAGGAAACCAATAGAATGCACTCGGTGAGGAAAGTGGGGAAGAAAGGCACCAGAGCAGAGCATTTCCCTGAGTCCCGTGGCAAGTGAGGCATCAGGGAGAGGATTGTCTGCCAACTGAAGGGATCGACGGTGATGAGAATGTCCAGGATGCAGCAGTACATGGAGAGAGAGACCGCACAGGAGAGGAGGACATGCCCAGTACAACCCAAGACCCCAAGTCGGACAGACTTGTGAGGAGGGAGAGAGCTGCCGCCTGTGAGATGGACATCACCCAGCAGCAGGGGAAGACTGCATGGAGCCCTCTTCCACAAGGAGGAAGGGCTGCCAGACAGACTGCACCCCCCACCCTCACCCTTGCACCGATGAGGGGGAACATGTAGCCCGGAAGTTTTGGGAGGGAGAGTGTATTTAAGATCAGATTGCATTTATTTATGTATTCCTCTCACTATCCTACTCTGAGCTAGTTGATAAATGGTGGTGGTAAATTAAATTTATGTTTTCTCCCCAAGTCTGCTATGTTTTTTCCTGTAATTTTGAGTGGTGAAGGGGTCCTCTCTGTCCTAATCTCAATCCTTGAGCCTTTTTGTTGAATTTTCTTGCTCCCCATTCCTCATGGAGTGAGCAAGTAGCCCTGTGGTTCTTTGTTGTCAGCATGGACAGTCAGCTCAAATCATGACATGGGAGTATTTCTTTCATGAGAAACATGACTCTGGAATAGTGAGTGTGGTGTGTTTCACTCTACCTTGGAAGAAGGAGGCTTGTAAGGGCCTCACCCCCACCATACCATGCAAAAGCTGCAGTCTTGCAGTCTCACAGAATAGCTGGTATAGCTGAATAGGTCTATGAGGAAAGGCTGGAGGAACTGTGAGACCAGGTTTGAGGGTTTGAAAAGTTAGCAACATACCAGTACCTGGTGTGAAGCTACCTTAAGGCATGGTAGAGACGGGAGAGCATCAATAACGTGCGACTGGGGCAAGGGACATCACTTTTCCCATGCTGTTTTCTTCCCTACATTCTGGGCTTCTCCCAGGAAGACAGTGAAGGATAAAACCCAGTCAGACCCCTCCAACAGGCCCTCCAGGTGATTTCCCATGAAACATGTAAGAAGGTGGGCCATGGAGCTCAGAGCTCTGTAGCACACTTTGCAAATCCTTTCCTGCATTCAGGCAAGGGACAGTGAACAGCAAACCAGTTACTTGGCAACCACGGCTGACACTTGACTGCTGCTCTTTAATCATCCCTTTGTTTTCTAAACTGGTGTTTGAATCAACATAGGTCTCCTGACACATTGACCATTAATTAAAGTAGAAAAATGTCTTGTGAAAGCATTGTAAGCACAATGTTTCTTGCACAGCTGGGACTGATCAGCTCCTCTCCTTGCCTGGGCTCCTGCAGAACTGCACTGGGCCGTAAGTTTTGCTATGAAGCTCTGCCACCTCTTATAGAGTTATAAGTACTTAATATCAGCTGAAGTACTGCCCTGTCCAAACAGTCTCTCTGAGGCATAGTTTTGCAAGTAATGAACCTACTGTGGGCATCCTTGCAGGAATGTTTTGAATTTTGTCTTGGATTGTGTGTTTTGGAGGAAGCCAAGTCTGGAAAATGGTGACATGCACAGTGTAGGTGTCTCCAGACACTACTGCTGTTCTTTGTCTTTGTTTCAGTAATACTTTGGTTGGAAAACCAAATACTTTGGTTGGAAACTCCAGCTGCTTACAGGGTTTTATTTATGCTTAGACTCTGGACACAGCAGCAGGCTTGTCTTCAAGGATCCAGCAGTTGAAGAAGCCACCACAACTCCAAGTTCCTGTCCAAGTCAGAACAGTCATTTCCCAGCCTGTGATGATGCGAATAGCTGTTCTACTTCACGCATAGAACTTTGCTCTTCTCTTTGACGAACTGTAAAAGATTTCACTTGGCTGTAAAAGATTTCACATGCTTCGAGTTTATTAAAGGCCTTTTTAATTGAATGTTTTACTTTTGACTCTGTCTACCCTTCCTTAGTCCACATATGGTAAGGACACATTCTCTCTTATCATTCAGGTCATTCCAGAAAACATCAAATAACACCAAATACTCAGCCCTGGGGCATTCTTTTCTTTACTGGTTGCCTGCAGACACTAAGTTGTTAACTACAGCTCCTTGATCTTGTGCTAAGACAATTTTCAAAAAATCTAACAGCCTGCTGATCCTCTCCATACTCATTCGGAGGCCAAGTGAGAATGCTACAGGAGATGGTTCCAAAAATACTGCTAAATGCCAAGCTTATTGCAGCCAGCACTCCTCCCTTGTCTACGCAGATACTCTCTAATCTAATTATCAGTACCTAAACACCAGCAATTTCTTTTTCCCTCCACCCACTATCAAGTGTCAGCTGAAGCCATTTGATTCCTGATAGTTGCTCAGTTTCACTGATTATTGGTGACCCCACTATCTACCCAAGTAAGATTTTCTACTCTGTATTAGAAATTATTTCATTACTGCTAACTTGCTGCAGTGAAGAACATTAGTTCCTGCAAAGTATACTGAAAAAAATACTTTCTTCCTCTTCATGTTTTGAATGTTTGAGAAGAAACTTCATTTTTTCAGCCTTCTCTTTGAGTTAGAGAACTTCAACAGTATTCCAGCAAAACTATTCCATTAGGGAATAGTTCCTAGACCCCTCTGATAACTACTCTTACTTTCTTTTGTGTATTCTCTTATTATTCCCTTCTCATTACCTGAAGGTCAGCCCTAAAACTCCAAGTGAGACTATCCAGTTCCTGACTACAGAGGAATCTCAATTTGTCTTGTAGATGTTGCCATTGTGTTCCTTTCCTAGTATCTAGCACCACTGTTGCTGAGTCCTTGTGCACTTATAACTGTAACCTGAAGGTCCAGATCACTCCGGTGCTAGTCAACTACTACTATCCAATATTTGTAAAACTGATATATTTCTTTCTAGGTGAACTATCTTACATATTTTGAAGACTATGTATCAAATTTTTTAGGCATTTTTCAATACATAAACTGTCCTATGTCATTCTATCATTTCTTTTCAGCACTTTCTATGCATGCAGCATTATCTATACATATCTATATATATGTATATATCATATATACATATATATGTATATATGTGTTATCTAAATATATCTAGACTCTAATTCAGATGATAAATAAAATTATACTAGGCCTAGAACTGTTCCTTGCAGAATTCTGCTTGACACAGCATTTTAAATTCATAGTTGAAAATAATGAACATTTCAATGTCATTTCTACCCAGGAGGTGTGGGTGTATGTGTGCTAGACCACGTTTTCTTGATTACTAGTTTCACTTCTAATTTCACTTAATTTTTCTAAAATGAAATAAATTGAAAAACAGAGAAAATCTGCAATATATCAGGCAGCTCTAGGGAAATTCTGCATCCTCTACTGAGACTCTTTCTAAAGTTGATTTTTGAACAAGCCGGTTAAACGTGGTTTTACTTTCTTCCTTTATGTCTGATATGATTACTGTAAATTCTTGGGTTTATTCATACCTTTAATTATCTGAGCTGGTAATTAGTACAACTTAATATAAATGAATTATTCGTTTTCCAGGGTGCACTCTGTAAACCTGAGCAATGCATAAAACTGTAACCCGTAACCATAAGCCCTTAATATGTGCTTAGTTCTTGCCCATATTCTTCATGTATCTTAAGAGTAAGAGAGTATCTGCATAGGCAGGGTGCAAAACTAGGTCCATTGTGTGTTATCAAGGATAAGCTTTCAGCATCCTCTTTTCCTTCCCTCAGCATGAAAGGCTAGAACTACCTTTGATAGTTTAGGAAATGGCATGTAATAACGTATACACCCTGAGTGCCACTGAAGGAATGGGATGTAGATTTTCTATATTGATGGCCTAGTTTCCATTTCCATTTCTGAGTGAATCAGTATTTGCAATCACAAAACAAGAACTATCACTTGATTATGTTGTGTGCCTGGGAGAACAGACAGCACGTAACATAGATTCAGATACTATACTTTATTTTTCTTCAGGCACTCAGTGGGAGTTACAGGTAGGGTTACATTTCCATGATTTTGCACATAGGTCCTTGTATTTATTTGTCTTTCTGCATGTAACTGCTTCCTGTTTTACTTCAAAGTTAATTAGTCTACATAACAAAGTAGAACAGAATCCTGCTTGTAACTGGTATTCCTATGTGTAGTAATACTACTACTAATTATAATTCCAGTTACAGGTGGAATGAAGTAAAATTTGGTTACTAGAGGATTTCTGATCCAAAGGCTTCCAGTAACTGGAAGGAATATTTTGAGGCTTTAGGCTGTGATTTTCTGGACAGAGAAGGAGATTTTGAGGCTGATTCTTTAAAATGTACAGTCGTTTTTTGCTAGTTAGCAAGTATTTAGCAGTTGTGGCAAGCAGGAGAGTCACTTCTTCACACCTTTTAATCACTCCAGAATCTAGGGATAATTTATTTTTTTTTAAGTGACAGTTTTGCTAAGATTCCAGCTAGCCTTAACAATTCCTACAGTTATGGACAATAAGATCACTAAGCCAAATCAAGGGTAGTTCAAACTTGTTTTGACAAACTTTGAAACTAAGAACTGTGTGAGAGGTACCAACCTGTTCTGAAGCTGCCTATAATTATCAAAATGTAAAAAGTGACAGGAGTGCCATTCAGGGGTTAATCTGTACGTGGGTTTCACAAATTAATCCAGAGAAGTATTATTTGCAAAACAGAACTGAGGGAAATTATTGTTTCCCTTTAACCAGCAACGGTGAGGTACTTTTTGAATGTTGTGTCCAGTTCTGGGCTCTGCATGGACAAGGGCATCACTGGGGTGAGACCAGTGACATGCTCAAAAGTACTGGAGCATTTCTCATATGAGGAGATGCTGAAAGAACTGAGTCTGTTCTACTGGAAGAAAAGAAGGCTCAGAGGAGTCTTATCCATGTGTTCAAATACCTGATGAGGGAGTAAGGAGCCAGAACCAGAGTCTTCTCAGTATGCTCTAGAACAGGGGGCAATGGGCAAACTGAAAGAGGAAATTCCACCTAAACATAAGAAATAAATTTTTTTGAAGAGGCTTTGCAGTGTTCCTTTGGTCAAACTGACCCTTCCTTGAGCATCAGGGTAGGACCTATTGCATTAGGTATTAGATTAGAAAGTAAGATACAGTTAATTTTTTTTTAGGAGATGTAATTGCCCTAACACTGAAATGCCTGTCAGTATGTTTTTGTTAGTTTAGTTTAAGTAAATGTTTAGAAGGATATAGGCTTCTTTACTACTGACAGCCCTCTGACATCTTAACTCTTCCCTACTATATGAACTTTGCAATTACTGAATCAGTAACATCAGTATAGTTGCAGCATATCAGAGACTTGACTCATGTCATTTGATCTTGGTATGGTGTATTTTATTATTAATAGAATAATAAAACCTGAATGTCTGGAAAATCATTCTTTGTCAAGAAGATATCATACTCAAATTAAAAGTTCATAATTTCTCTAGGTCTTCACAATTCTAACACTAGTAATTATAATTAAATGAGTGTAGGCTTTCAGCTAAATTTGGCTAATCATCTTATCCAGATTGTTCTACTCCTGAAGTCAGAATGTTTAATTTGCCTCTATTTGTGTAATATCTAATCTGTTTCTCCTTCAAGAAGAGCTTCTGCCTTGATCAGAAAAAAAAAAAAAAAATCAAGTGTTTTCCCTGATATACGGTTTTAGGAATGACTTTGTGTGTTCTATATGAACGATTTTTTCTCTTGAATACCCTTGCATTAGAAAATACACTGTCATTCTGTAGGATCTTCTGGATCTTCTGTAATCTGCACTTACACCTGTACTGCTAAGCAAGAAAGAAAGCCAGGGCTTGTTGTTGTGATGAAGCATAGAAATAAGATTCTGTTTTGTGGAAGCAGGGGGATGCATTTTAAAGAGACATAAGAAATCACTTTGAAATCCTTGGTAAGAGATAAAGAGAGTCTGCTTTTCGTCATGGTGTTTGGAAAGGAAAAACAGGAGAACTTTCAATCTTTGGTGTCTGATTGAGATTTGAGATAAAAGTATTGAAAGAAAAATTCTGTCAATTTGAAAAACTGTTCTATACAATGCCACTGATTTGCTAAGTTATGTGGTGGGATGCTTGCTTTGCTTTGTCTTTATATGTTATATGTAGATTGTGATTGTTGTCTGTAAAACATGATAATTGTTATTTTGGCTAAGTGTTGCATTTAACAGGTGTTTCCTGCAATGAAAACCTGAAAACTGCCCAAAGCTGAGAACTTTATTTTATCCAATTAACTAGAAAATGTCATTGCTGTGGACAGGAAGGGGAAAATAACCCTAGAAAAGCATCCCCTTTTCACACCACCTCATATCTTTAATACCACTCTTTAAAAAGAAAATAAAAATAAATATAGCCTTTTGCAGAAATGATTGCTAAGACCAGGACAATTTTCACTGCTCAGAAGTAGGCCAGGAATAATTCTCCATGCCAGTGATGGTTGAGGAATAGATATGATAAAGGATGCTGACATATAATCCCTGAGGCCAGCTGCTAAATCTTCCAGTATCTCAAACTACTAGGGAAAAGCAAAGAACTTGAGACGTGCAACTCAAAATAGGGATCAGGGAACCGTTTAAAAGGCAAGCAGATTTACCCAGGCAGATTCACAACCAGAACTAGAAGTCAGAGAAGTCCTGAATTCTGCTCCTCAAAATTCTCAGATAACCTCCATCCTAATCTACTTTCCTTACAAAATCAGAGACGATCTTGTCCCTTTAACGTTCAACACAGTAAGGACAGCAACCCCTGTGTGTTGTGAGCAGAGTTCAAGTGGCTGAAGCTAGAGCAAGATCTGAGAGCTCTTCTCCTATCTCTTTCCATCTCCTGTCTTTGTCTCTAACCTGCAGCATCTTTACGGAGAGGGGAAGGAAATCTCTCTTGGTGGACTGAAGACAGGTTTACAAAGAGCTTGATAAATGATGCTTCTTTCAGTCCTTATTCCCAGCTGTCTTTTGTATTACTTAAAGTCAGATGGGCTTTATGCCCACCTCTGTTCACCTGAACTGCAAAATAAGCATAATGCCTTCATCTTGTTACCAGCAATTACCTTTTTACCTCTCAGAAACACATTCCTGCTGTTCGTTTTGGTTACCAGCATGAGCTTTCAAACTCTATAGCTACTGCTAGTTGCTCATGTAAGAATGACATCACGACCACGAGAAGTGTGGCAGATTTCACAGCCCACTTCAGTATCCCTTTCAGCCTGTTGTTGTTGTTCAGTACGCCTTTCACTCTGTTATCATTATTATTAATAATAATAATGTCTTTTTTTTTTTTACATTATGGGCTTCTGAAAAGCCTAGTTGTCTGCTTTGTCTGCTTTTCCCTTCCTCTCCTTGTCTCCTTCAAAATATTTATTACATGGTTTATATGCAGACACAAAATAAAAATAGAACTAAAACATAATATGAAAAGGTGACTGTTTCTTGTTTTAACTTTTGTTATTCTAATATATCTTATTTAACCCTGTCACTTTAATCTATTTCATTTCAAATAAAATTACTTAACATTTCATATAACTTAATTTTGTCCTCAACATTAAATGCATAAAAATAAATGCCAGGGCCTTTTGCCACATATTGCTTGTCTTCTAGAATCCCAAATTCATCCATGCCCAAATAGTCCACTGATATTTTTTCATTACTGTCTTTCACAAGATACACTAGGGCAAAATACTAGGTTTTAGTTTAATTTGTTCTTTTCAAACAAGGAAAAAAAAAATCAAGCTGCTTTTTAATGAGAAGCCAGTCAAGGCAAAACTTTTGTCTTCTGATTTCATAAAAAATTATTCCAAACAATTAGTAGCAGCCCTTAAATATTTAAATTCATTTCTGCTGTCACTTCATGAGACTAATGTGAGGTCATCATAATTAAAGACGATTTTGATTTATTAGGATTGTCTGAAAATTATTTCAATATTCTGAGGATTTGGATGAAAACCTAAATTGATGAGTGTTTTGCTTTTCCTTTAAAGAAAAGAATCTCAGGTTTTATGAAACCTACGAAAGAAAAGAAAACAAACCCAAAAACAAAATCAGAAGAAAACCCTCACAATAATCTGTGTCCAAATATTTATAGGTAATATTGAAGCTGAAGCATTCTGTTCACACAGGCTGTATTTCTATATTATTTAATTTATCTGAGGAGAACAGAAATTTCACCTGGCATCATTAAAGTTTAAATAGCATACGATACATATTAGTGTGTATCTGTCTGACTTTTCCCCCTACAATTTTGCTGTTGACTTCTGTGAGTCTTATAGAATAGTAGTATACACTACTGCAACTGAGAAAATGTTAAACTAGCAGTTTATCGAGAATTTATGTGCATTAGCTAGGCATTGACAGCTTCATTTTGTAAAGCGGGACTATTTGTAAAAATGTCAATATCTTGTTATTCACTTAAAAAACACCACAAAAAATGAAGAGCTCTGGCAAGTTCCAGACACTTTTCAACAGCATATATATTCCTCCAAAGGTCTCTTATTTTTTCAAACTACGAAATTCTATAGAAATACTGTATCCTTAATAGTTAAAGATATGGGTAAGGGAGACGAATCTTTATCCGTATTCAAAGCTCAGCCACGAAATTGTGTTACTTCCTTCTCTTTGAAATCAATTTACGACAAAAATACTGAAGCTGCCCCCTCGGTTTCTATTCTAATGTGAAGAAAACCCCCTAAAGAATAAGGCTGCACTACAGGGGAGACTTTTCATCTAGGGGTTTTATTTTAATTTAGAGGGAAAAACAAAAGTTTGCCGTTCCCGGGGTCTCTCTAGCTTCACAACGCAGGGTTAAACACATCTTTTCTCTCTCATCTCGAGTCCCGACAGCAAGAAACTCTCCCGAAGGAAAGTCCACCCTCTTCTCTTCGCTCCCCGAAGAAATCGGGGTGATTTCGTGGCAGGCATTTAGAAAAAATAGCGATTTATAACTCCGAAGAAACACAGACTCGGAGGACGAAAAGCTCTTCCTGGCTAACAGTTAGGCGGGCTCTGCAAAGCACCAATCACAGATCACCGCTTCGCTATAAATTCAGGCATCGGGGTTACTGTAGCCCAATTACTTTCTTTTGATTAGGAAGAAGTATCTGCAGCGATGTCGGAGA
>NW_009711950.1:0-5175 GCF_000703405.1 Apaloderma vittatum
TGGAATTTCATGGTGTTCTTCATTAATTTGTAGTAAAATGTGATGTAACTGTCATCTAACTCAAGAGTATTGACAAATATAATGTGCCTAAAATAACAACACAAAACCCAATTCTGATTCTCCATGTCTTTATAGAACACACTAATTCAACATTCAAAATGCTAGTGGAAAAAGTAAGTGAACCCTTGGAATCAATACCTGGTTGACACCCCCTTGGCAGCAATAACCTCAGCCGAGCACATCCTGTAGCTGTGGATCAGACTTGCACGTTGTTCAGGAAGCATTTTAGTCCGTTCTTCCTGGCAGAACTGCTTTAGCTCTGTCATATTCTTTGGACATCTTGTTTACAGCTCTCCAAGTCATTCTCTGTTGGGTTGAGGTCTGGGCTCTGACTTGACCACCCCACAAGGTGGATTTTGTTTTTCTGAAGCCATTCTGTTGTGGACTTGCTCCGATGTTTTGGGTCACTGTCCTGTTGCATCACTCAACGTCTACAGACTTTCAGCTGAGGTACAAACATTCTCACATTATCCTGAAGAATTTTTTTGATACACTTGAGAATTCACCTTCCTCTCAATGACTGCAAACTGGCCAGGCCCTGATGCAGCAAAGCAGGCCCAAGTCATGTTTCCTGCACCATACTTTATGGTGGAGGATATCATGATGATATGCAGTGCCCTGTTTATTCCAGATGTAGTGCTGCATGTTCTTTCCAAATAGTTCAATCCTTGTTTCGTCAGTCCACAAAACATTTTGCCAGTACCACTGTGGAGTGTCAGTGTGCTCTTTTGCAAACTTGAGGCATGCAGCAGTGTTCTTTGTAATAAACAGCGGCTTTACTCGTGGTGTCCTGCCATGTTCAATGTGTTGTGTGCTGTGGACTCATGAACACAAATGTTAGCAAGTTCCAGTGATGCCTTCAACTCTTTGGCTGTCACTCATGGTTGTTTCTTTACCTCACTGATGAGTCTCTTGTGCCCTTGGGGTCATTTTGACTGGATGCCTACTTCTTGGTAGAGTAGCCACAGTCCCAAAGTGTCTCCATTTGTAGATCGTTTGCCTAACTGTAAACTGGTAAATTTCTAAGGTCTTTGAAAACACTTTGTAAGCCTTTCCAGCTTTATGTAGATCAACAATACTTGATTGTAGATCCTCTGAAAGGTTTTTGGCGAGACATGGCTCACATAAGCACACCTCTTGTGCAGAGCAAACTCAAAAAGTTGGAGTGTTTTTTATCAGTCAACGTAGCTCTAGTTCACACTTCCAAACTCATTTTCTTAACAAGACTCCAGGTATGCTAATAGCGATTAGTTTTTTTGAGGTCAACTCAAGGGCTCACTTACTTTTTCCACTAACATTTTGAGTGTTGAGTGAGTGTGTTCAATAAAGATATGGAGGATCAGATTTTTTTTTGTGTCATTATTTTAGACCCATTATATTTGTTAATAGTCCTGACTTAGATGATGTTATATTGTATTTTATGACAAATTAATGAAGAACACCATGAAATTCCAAAAGGTTCACATACTTTTGTCTTGCAACTGTATTTTGCTTGACTTTTTTGGTTTTTTTTAATGGCTGTCCAGGTGAATGGATAAAGGGTTAGAAATGAAACATGATGAGTGCTTAATTAAGACAGATAGTTACAGAATTTGTAAGACTTAGAATTTATTCTGAGAGAGCGTTGATTTTGCAGTATGGGAAGTCATCAGGCCATATTGACTAACTCAAAACGTTAAAGAGATCCGATGGCATCAGACTGTTGTTGTGTTTGATTTTTTTTTTTATTTTACTTTTTTAAAATCTTGATCAAACTAGAATTTTATTACTGTTCTGAGTGTGGCTGAATGTTTTATCTTGTAATTGATATTAGTAATGAATCTGTGTTTGGCTGCAAGGACAGAGGGGTGTATCCAGTGAATCCCAGGAGCTTGAGAGAGGCTGGGCCAGAGAAGCAGGAAGCCTGTGGTTTGGATTTGAGTTTAAAGTCAGGCATCCATAGGCCAAGGATTTTTATTTGTGAAATGGCCTACTTTTTCTTGCCTGCAATTTTATGTGTCTACTTTGAACAGTGCTTAAGCAGTTAAAACTGCTTTAAATATGCTAAAGCAGTCATTTCTAAGTTACCAATAGATGGGCTATTAATGGATATTAATGTAGAAAAACCTACAAAATAACCCCCCAAACAGCACAAAATGATGATTTTGTCTGGTTGTGTAATAACAGAAAAATGTAGCTGTCTTTTGAAAGTGTCTGTTAGCAACAGCAACTTCATCGTTTCTGTATAGCAGTAATTGCTTCTACGTCTAGTATGATGTCACTTGACTCTGCTACCTCCTACCCTAAAGACTATGTCAGTTTTCATCACTGTCAATCTGCAGATTAATTACAGAAATATGACAACATTGGTAAACACGTGCTCTGTGAGCAAGGCCAGTAAAGAAATCCAGGATAAGGTGGCAAGATTCATCAGTTCTAGAGAGGTTAGTGCTGTTCTTTCCCTGATGTGCAGAACAAACGACTTTTGAAACTGAAGTTGAAAGATAGCCCTGTCCTTTTGATACAGTTACATGGGGCTTCTAAAATGGGACACATACCATTCTGTTCTGCTTTATATAGGTAACGCTTTTCCATCCTCAGTTAATGAAGGAACCTGGTCTCCATTTCCTCCGTGTTTTTGTGATGTCTAAACTGGGTCGTCACTTGGTCTGTGATGCAAGAAAATGTTTTTGAAAGCTGCTTCTGTTTCTTCTATTTCTTTTTGTTCCTTCCTCCCCCCTCCTGTCTTTTCTATCCTTCTTGCAGCTTTCAAAGTGTGTTATCCCCCTGTTTCTCTTGTGAGAATATAATTACGCAGTTTACTCCTGTCTTTTTCTGTGATACCCCTGGGTGAAAGGTGAAGAGGAGTGTTGTGCATCAAACCGTAACTCTTGAAAAGCAAGTACTTGGTTCCCTGTGATATGAACAGTGTCACGGTCAGGATGCCTGTGAAACATTTCCCAGCTCCCCAGAGTCACAGGAAGGCTGTTTTGTTGACACAGCCAGTTTTTATTTTGCAATTGGGACTTATATTTCTGTAGACAATTCTCTTTTCTCTTATGACTTTCAAAGTTGGCAGGCATGGAGACTGGTTCATCTGGGACAAGACAGAAGGCAAAAGTACTTGAAGAGGGCAATGTGAAAGCTTGTGAGAACTACTTTTTTTCGTCCTTAAATTTACTGCTTGAATTGTACTGGAAACATTGCATGCTTTTACAGACAGCTAATTCGTCATCAGAAGTACTGAAAACTGAAGGCAAAAGGTCAATGATAATTGTTTTTCTGAGACAGTACATACATAAGTTATGGTTGACCAGAAGGTCAAGTTAACATTACTGCTGTAGCTGTGAGAACAAGGATGCGGAAGGATGCTGCCTCTGCATATGTGGATTAGCAGAAGTCGCTGTGCTCAGATGTCATTATGCTGGTGAAGGTATATTCTGTACTCAAATGTCTGTTTTCCTTCCCTGAGGTAGTGTTATGGCAATGAAAAGCCCATCTTTGTGGAGCTTACAGTCATTTGGGGAGTGCTTTGCTGGTCTAGCATGCGAAGGTTTCCGAGTTGAAGTGCTTGTAGTGTTTATATAACTTAATACATTTTGCTGTAGTATACCCAGAGGAACTTTTTTCTCCAAATTCTTTGGTCTTGATTGGAGGAGGAAAGATGTTTTTTCTTTACCCTTTCCTCCTTTTCTCCCTTTTCTCCCCTTTCCCCTGCTGCTGTTCCTCCTTATGTTAATTATAGAGCTGTACTGCAGTAGTAACCACAGTGATGACTTCCAAGGTAGCAATCAATAGAAGATGGACTGATAGCAAAGGCTAAAATAAATTATTTGTACCTGAACAGTAAAAGGACAATGAAATTATTATGAGGATGACACAGGCTTAGAAAGGACATTGCTGCATATAAAGTCTAGACTTGTTTGTTAAACCCAGAGAGACGGCTGAAAACTTGCCGGTTTAGATGGGATGAAGCACTAGCTCTAGGGTCAGGCTACTGTATCATTTTCCCAGGGGCGTGACATTACTTCTGTCTAGTGCTCTGCCTTTTGTCCTGAATATTTAACAGATATTCCTAAAATGGACAAGGAAAACTGAGACTGAGTAGAATTAAAATGTGCTCTGAAGCGTGCAAGTCTGACTTTTTTTTTTTTTTAATAGTCTTTCAATTCTGCTATTTTCACCTGCAGTTAATTGCATCATCTTTCTCTACTAGGAAACCTGAAGGAAAAAAAAATGCTTTATAAGTGGGAGAGCAGTCTTGTGAAACCATTTAAAAGTCAAACCAAACAGGAAGGTTATTAAAGTCAATAAGGTGATCTGAAATTTTGGCAATTTCCATTTAGGGCCTCCTAGTTTTTAATGTTACTATTGAAAACGTTCTAGTGGTTGGCATTCAGCTTGTCATTTCTCTATGATGAAGACAACAAGAGAAAGACCAGGGAGAGCCTTCATTCCCTACTAGACCCAGCAGGAAATATGGTAAACAAAGACAAAGATAAGGCTGAGGTGCTTAATGCCTTCTTTGCCTCAGTCTTTAGTAATAGAAACACTTTAACTGAGGAAAGCCAGGCCCTCAAGCCAAGAGACAGGGGCCAGGAGCAGAGTGTCCTCCCCTCTAATCCAGGAGGAGCTGATCAGTGACCTGCTGCTCAACACCGATGTGCACGTATCTATGGAGCTGGATGGGATTCATCCTAGAGTGCTGAGAGAATTGGCAGGGGTGCTCACCAGGCCACTGTTGGATGAGAGGAAGGCTGTGGATGCTGTCTACCTTGATTTTAGCAAGGCATTTGACACTGTTGCCCACAGCATTCTCCTAGAGAAACTGATTGCTCTTGGCTTGGCTGGGCATATGCTTTGCTGCGTGAAAAACTGGTTAGATGGCCGAGTCCAAAGAGTCATGGTCAGTGAAGGTGAAAATCAGTAGAGTTAAATCCAGTTGGCAGCTGGTCACAAGTGATGTCCTTCAGGGCTCAGTACTGTGCCCAGTCCTGTTTAACATTTTCATCAATGATTTGGATGAGGCGATAACGTGCACCCTCAGTAAGTTTGCAGATGACACCAAGCTGGGTGGAAATGTCGATCTGCTTGAGAGTAGGGAGGCTCTACAGAGGGATCTGGACAGGCTGGATC
>NW_009711950.1:5489-14823 GCF_000703405.1 Apaloderma vittatum
TTAGAACATAAGTCTTATGAGGAAAGGCTGAAGGATCTGGGGCTGCTTAGCCTAGAGAAGAGGAGACTGAGGGGAGACCTCATCGCCCTCTACAACTACCTGAAGGAAAGTTGTAGTGAGACGGGAGTTGATCTATTCTCCCTAGTGGAGAGTGATAGGACGAGGGGAAATTGATTTAAATGGTGCCAGGGCAGGTTCAGGTTAGATATTAGGAAGAATTTCTTTACTGAAAGGGTTGTCAGGCATTGGAACAGGCTGCCCAGGGAAGTGGTTGAGTCGCCATCCCTGGAGGTGTCTAAAAAACAGGTACATGTTATGCTGAGGGACATAGTTTAGTGGTGTTGATAGGGCTGGGACAGAGGTTGGACTCAATTATCTTGAAGGTCTCTTCCAACCAAAACTATGATTCTATGATTACAACAGGGAGGCTTCCCATTTGTTTCTTGAGGAAAGGGAAGCAGAAGCACTTATGGGACATGTGGGAGATGGAGTCAGGGCAGATGGGAGGGGTGTAGTGATGCAGTAGCTTAAAATTATTTGGGACAGTTGTTAAACTGTAATAATTTAAAGAGAATATCATCTTTGTTCTGTGTGGAGGTGGTGGCAGTAGGGAGTTATGCATAAATGTGGCAAAGGAGGGTTGCCCAAGCGAAATGGGTGAAGCTCTGCAAATCTTAGGTGGGAGATGGAGTCAGGGCAGATGCGAGGGGTGTAGTGATGCAGTAGCTTAAAATTATTTGGGACAGTTGTTAAACTGTAATAATTTAAAGAGAATATCATCTTTGTTCTGTGTGGAGGTGGTGGCAGTAGGGAGTTATGCATAAATGTGGCAAAGGAGGGTTGCCCAAGCGAAATGGGTGAAGCTCTGCAAATCTTAGGCAATGATTGCTTGCATTGTGCCCAGGCTTATTTAGCTTGAATAAAGACATGAGCACAAGAACATCAGTAACTTAACAGTCTGTGAAGACAGTCCTGGAAATATTTTCTCATGAGAAAGTTTTGAGATGTTCTGTATATGGGGATGTTGAAAAAAAGGCTAAAACAAAAAGCTGCTTTCAAACAAATTAGTGTCTTGAGCAGATTTGAGGAGTACAACGCTATAGAATTTTGAATAATCACAGTTTTTGAAATACTGTGCACAAATTCATTTGACGTATGCTAATTCTATATAGAGGAACAGTAATAAGTCGTTCCAGATGCCCATGTTAGTTGTATTAGCCAGATTGTTAGGGCTGTTTTTCTTGCAGAAGCCAAGGGAGTAACCTGCATTTGTGTGATCTTCACTCTAGTCTGTTGTGAGTCATAGGAAGTTGTCCTTTATGTGAGCCAGGAGGTTGCTGTCTGTCTCCTCTTGGCAAAGAGTTTAAGTAGTTATTCGGTGTAATGGCATAAAGGAAATGAAATCTAAGGTCTGTGCTATTGCAAAAGATAAATATTTATTTTTTCAAATAAACCTGTGTTTCCAGTTCATGAGACTCACACACTAGGTTCGGAACAATTTCACTTTCATTTAGTGCACTTGGATAATACAATTAGTTTATTTTTGTTTGTATGATCCTAGCAGTTGGTTTATTGTGTGGAATGGCTTGTTTGTCAAAATTTTGATGGGTTATTATGTATTTGTTTCTTTATTTTTTCCCCAGTATGTGTGGTTAGTGGATTTTCTCTGGCTGAGTATTTTCTGATCCTGAATACTTAGAGACTGAGTATTTCCTGATCCTAAATATACGATCAGCAGTAAAAATGCTTTTTTTCTGGTTAGAATTTGTTAGCAGAATGACCAAATAGTTTAGACAACTTCTCTCTCCTCCTAATTGTTTTCTCATACATGGGTGTCTGTACTTCCTACCTAGTATGTATTGGGAACTGAATGTTCAATTTGCATGGCCAGTTTTCAAAGTTACACTCAACATCTGTATAAGAAATATTACTGTGAAGATGCAAATACCGTGGTACCTTTAATTATGCTAATTTCTCTGCCAAAACAGTGTCATCTCTTCAGAAGACAAGTTGTGGGGAATTAGCTTGTCTTTCAAGGTTACAAATAGGGGGAAAAAAAAGGATGAGGGGACAGTTCCCCCCAAAAGAAAGAGTCTTATACTACTTCAGTGGAATCTCTTCAATCAAAAACTCCTTTCTTTGTTTTCATGTCTCTTATGTGAACCTCACCATTAGTCTGAAATAAACATGAGTGAAAGAATAGCTCATACATGCTCTCGAAAATCCAAACCTAGTAATCAAAAAACCAGTGCCTTACAAAATTGAGCTTTATTTTACCATAATTTGTTAATTTTTGATTTTGATTTAAGGTCAGTTTGCGCTCTTCTTTGAGTAAAAGCCTGAAAACCTTCAACAGAAATACCACATGCCTGCAATGTCTTTGAACAGGTATTTTGTGCTGGACTTTGAGACGGGGATTCTGCAGTATTTCGTGAATGAACAAAGTAAAAACCAGAAGCCACGAGGAACCTTGTCTTTAGCTGGAGCTATAATATCGCCCAGTGATGAAGTGCCACACATGTTGGTGGTCTACTCTGCTAGTGGAGAGATGTATAAGTTAAGAGGTAAGGTGCTGCTTAAAGTGCCCGCTGAGTCATTCTTTGTTCCCGTTCCTGCTTTTGCATACCTTATCTCATATCTCATATCTCATTTCTTTTTTATTTTATTATACGGTGAGAAAATAGTGGTTATACAGCTGAATTGTTACATACTGTATTATAAAAAACAGTGGAAGAGTAATCTGGAGTTAAGTACACATGAATATATACTATATAGAGTTTCAAGGCTGGAAGATACCTCAAGGTGCCCTCTGTAGGCTGTTGTTATGGCATTTTGATGGTACGATATATCTTGTTTGCTTCTGAAGGAAGAAAAAGTATATGCGTTGCTGTCCACAGAATAGCATTTAATTTCTAATATTGTACTCCACTGCCACTATCCTGCCGATAATGTGCCATGCTGAGTCTGCTAATGAGTTGGAGAGGGGAAAAATATCAGTGGAAGGCTGTGAAGATACTCTGTTCATGTCAGTCTTTAATACAATACACATTTAACAGAAAATTTGCCTTCCCTTGCTCGCAAATGTAAGAGACAATACAGAGTATGTAACAGTTACTTCGTTTTTTTCCCTTTAAGCAGTATTGCCACTCTAAGGTATTTTCATTATGTTTGATTGATTAGAATACTTTGATACTTTGATATCAAACTAGTTTATAAAAAACCCTATGGATATAAAGAAGTGACATGTAAATCAAAGTAACAAAAGTTTAAAATTATGTTAGTTTTATTCTGACCACATTTTAGCATTTGTTTAGCAGGACAGAGCATACAAGATTTCCTTGTGGTATAGTGTGTTCCTGTTTTATGTGTGGAGCTGAAACACAAGGACAACCAGCTAGAATTTCTGTGAAAATGTTTTGGAATTTGCACAGCTGGAAATCATGAGCACTTGCGGCTTCATTATCATGCTTTTCCAATCACTTGGGATTATCAAATACTTACAATACACTGCTATTAATTTAATGAGATTCATGAATTTGATTCAAATCAGTAAATAATTTTAATGCTGAGTCAATAACCATTGAGATACTTAACAGAGGAAGTTAGAGAAAATATTTACTCAAGTTTACTCTATATTGGTGCTGTTAATTAGGATTACTGTAATATTGGTTTGCTTAAAACAGAAACGAACCTTTCTCATAAACAGATTTATTAATATTACACAGGAGCCACTTGATATAAACTGCAGACAATCTTTTCAAAAAAATTTAAAGGTGTATGGTTTTTATTCTTGTATGTTTAAGTTACGTGTGAATGACACGCTGAACTACATTAAAACAGAAGTACTTAAGTATCTGGGAGCTGGTAGCTTGTCTTGTAGCTGATTGACAGCCAATGTAGAGGTTTTAGTGACTTAAATGCTACTGTGTTGCCCTTGTCCTTCGCAGAGAAAGACGAGTAAAACGAAAGTGGATTAAATTTTATTTTTTTAAAAAGTCATCCTCAAGTAATTCTGCTGTTAATAACACTTGGAGGACATAACTATGACACTCATAAGCTTGTGTCTTCCAACTGGCCATGCCATCTTAATTTGACGTTTAGCTGTTTTGTGATGAAGAATTTACACATTCTTAGGTTATGTAAATTAGAATTTATAGTGCATCCAAACCAATAAATAATCTCCCTCACTATGCTGTTACCTACTCTTATGCAAAAAAAAAGTATTGTTTAATGTGTGATTCCCTGTGTTTTCTTGTTTCCGTTGTAGCTGCTGATGCAAAGGAGAAGCAATACTGGATAACTCAGCTTCGATCCTGTGCCAGACATCACAAGGAAGGTAATTCTAAGGTAAATAATTAAGAGGGAGAAGTAACTATTCCATTTTAAGTGATGTAGATGAAGAACAACATGACCTGGCGTATAGACTGACTGCTGTACATAGTGGACTGATATTTAGAGGTTTGTGAATAAAAGCAGCAAGTTGTCAATCGTCACTATCTGTAGGCTTAAGTCAATAATTAATCTTAATAAATAATCATTGTCCTATTTATGAGAAATTAATTATGTCAATACATGCTTAATTAAGTGGCTGGATCAACAGTTTATGAATAAATACCTGTGCAATGTCTTGATTAGTGTTTAAAAGTGTTAAGTGATACTAATTTTACTTCATTTTATAAGATTTAACAGCTCTTAGTATCGAAGCTTCTGGTAGATGCTAGCAGTGGTCAGTCTTCAGCTTCTTTACCAAATCTGAAAGAAGTCATCATGTGAAGATTTATATTACTTATTTCTCTTTGGAAGTAATGTCAGAGGTTTTTGTCTTCAAACAGCTAAATATTTTGGACAGGTAAAATATGTTTAGACTTTAAAAATAGCAGAACATGGGTTGAGGGTCTCTCCTGCCTCCCAGTAGAAATGGCAGTTAGTGAAACACTCTTAATTCTCTGCTTTTGTAAGCCACAAAACAAAGAGAGAATTTATGTCTTCTGTATTTTTAAGCTTAAAAGTACAGAAAATGTTGAGAATTTATGTGCTTCAGATGAGACCACTAATGACTCCACTTTTTACTCCAGAAGTGTACTGTATTTGAAGCAATGTTGTGCTTACTTCTTTCAAGAATCTTTCTTGTGATCAGATTTTCTCTTATTTTTCACTATACTTTTTCCTTTTTTCCTTTCTAGCTTCTCAGGGTTAGAGTATTACCTGAGAGGCAGATTTTCCTTGTCTTTAGCATTGCATGTAGTGCTAACTTGGATTTCATCTACAAGTAAGCTTTAAAGCTTTTCTCTGCTTTTCTCTGTAGCATAAAGCTTTTGATCACTTGCTTTTACAGTGATTAGACTTTGGAGATCAGATATTGGTTACAAGAGAGCGGTGCTTCACAGAGATTCCAGAAACTAGAAAAAAAAAAATATATTTCAGTAACTTCTTTTCTTCAGAGATTCTTAGTTTAAAACCACTGCCTAGTAGGTGGTAAGGGAAGCAATAACTGCTGCATTTCTTTATGATTTTTTTCTTTGTAGATGAAAGTACTTTAATGTAATAATTACTAGCACAGGAGTGGAAACATACTGTTTAAAATATTTTAAATTTACATAAAATAGCATGCTGCCATTTTAGCCACATTACTGTTTCTTTTGTGTTGGGTTTAGGACTGGAGTTGCATAGAAAGATCTGTAATGACTCAGAGAAGGGTATGTGTTTGACTTCCTTTTGCATAACTGAGGACTTGACAAAAATCTGTATTTTTGGATTTTGTTAAAAACCCCTGCCATTGATAAGGACTGTCATGATGTGATTTGTTTTTCTGCTGGCAGCATGGATCTCTCTCTTTTTCCCTCTCCCTGTACTTTGAGAGCTGTAGTGATAACTGCAAATTGTCTGTGTCTCATAGTTCTGTCATGAGCAGGCAGACAAATACTCATGTGTTTTAAGCTTCTGGAGCTTGGAACAGAATCCAAGCTCTGTCTCTGCTGGGAACAGGCATGTTTCTGCATCTGCAAAGTTGGAGCCTGAGCATTTGCTTCCAGCTTCCTCTACAGCTTAAACTCACCCTTTTTCACAGGAAGAATGAGAGGCAGAAACTTCTAGCTATTTTTTAAGAGTGGTACACTTGAAAAGGAAGTGGAATGGGAAGTTTAAAATATGCAGTGGGGGGTATGTTTTATCTTATGCAAGTGGGATGTAGGTTAACCGCAGAAAAATAATGGGATAACAAGGCAAGCAGTGGGAAGGTTCCCAAGAATAGCAGTGAAGCAACTCTTACCTACAGGTCTTTTGTACTGGAGAGAGAGCATGTTTTTGAGATCTTGAATAGATATTATTTGAAGAAGGTTCATAGGAAAACATGAGAATTTGGAAAATATTTTTCAAAGCTGAAGCTGTGTTACCATTTCTGTTAAATGTAAATAGGAGAACATTTCTTCCTGAACTGGATTCAGATCAGCACTTGGTTCCTTTCTTTTTTCAGAGGTACTGCCTGCTTCAGAATGCTGTTGTATGACTTTCTGTCCTTGCTATCTTTAAAGCTTTAGCTGGGGACTGGAGTGGTGGACAAAATTAAGCAGAGCAGTAATTTAAAAAAAATATATTGAGGGGTTAGTTTTTTATTTTTTTTTTTGTTTTCTGTGTTAAAAAAATTGTATATTAATGACTAAGTTTAGTTGCATCCTAATGAATGGTCCAAAGGTGAGCTATAGAGCTAACAAGGGGATGTAACACAAGCTAAGTCTGTCACTTTGTTTTAATTAAATTTTACATCTTAATGATGAAAAAGCAGTAAAAGAATAATGTTCCCTGGCAAATAATTCCCATGCTGTAAGATAGTTTTAATGTTCTTGGTATTCCCATAGAAGTCTCACTTCGCTTAATTACAGATCACTCAGCCTCCTCAGAGTGACAAATCACACTGTATTGGATGAAGTCTTCTGTGTCTGGATAGAATTGCTGGGTTTTTTTAAGTGAATATTATTGTACGAGTTTTAATTAAAGCATGAGTCAAAATGGAATTCAATGATACAAAGTGCTTCCAAGAAGTAGGCTTATGCATAATTTTTGTGGTAGCTTCCAAGAATAAACTTATATCCAGAAATCATCACAAGCTTGTTATTTCTTCTGTTTCATACCCATCTTTTTTTGACTATTTAATGGTGGTGGCTGTAAAAGCACTACTACAAATGCACGGAGTTTTATACCAGCTGTTAATTCCAATGTGTGGATCACTTGCTGGATTGACATATAATGCTTGTATTTCTCAGTTCGTATTGGGAATATGGCTGGGGACAGAAACTCTTACCTTATGAAGTAGCTTCTGTCTTAAATTGTGCTCAGATAGGAACTTTCGACTTTGGCCTGTGCTAGAATAAGGAGGTCGACTGCCTCTTGTTCCAACTTCTGATTTGTTGCTGCTAAAAATTGGATGGTGTGTAGTCAGGTTTCAGCCGAATTTGTTTGCTCATTCTGTGCTGTGGTAAGTGCAGTCCAGTTCCCTGCCTTCTGCTGCCACCCATTGTGTGTTGCGTTTCTGTGTTGGTTTGGGCATCTGGAACAGAAATAATGGTGTCCTGCTAAAAAGGACTTTCCACTCTGATCAGGTCATTGATGAATTGGATGAACACTGATACAGAGGAAACTGGATTGCTTCCAGCGGTCTCTAGTGGTAAAGCCCTGTTCTCTTCGTTTTCATGGCTGGAAGATGACTGAAATGAGTTGGGCCAGAATCTACTATTTCTCTGCTTTCATCTCAGACTTCGTATTTAAAATTGAATCAACCTGATGACTGCATGGCTTTGTGAGGGACTGTGCTGCTTTTTTTTCCCCTCAGGCAGTGCTCCTGGTGCCTGTTATAACCGCCAGTCCTTTGGGGAATTTGGGGAGCTAAATCAGGAGAAAATTCTGCATTCTGTGTGTCTATGTCTCTGTTTTACTTCTGGTTTAATTCCCTGAAGTGGCTCTCCATGGGGTCAAACAGGCCTCAGAGCCAGCATGGAGAGAGGGTGGAGAAAGTAAGTCCAAACCTTACCCTTTCGGAGGCAACTGCAGTAGTAATTTGACTGTAATGTGTAAGAGCACCTGCAATAATGTGTGAAAGTTTGAGGTTAACACTTTTGTCCAATCATCACGAGGCAGATGTGTAACTTTTCTCCACAGCTAGAAGAATGGCTATTGTAGACCTTTGATTTTATCATTTTTTTTCTTGCGTTATTTATGAATGACCATGGAGAGACCTTTTAAATTTCTAAATGGATGATTCACTGGGTGTTCTTAACATCCGCATGATAACTGTTTCCGTAAAGCCAAATTAGTGAAAGCTTCAAGTCTTTGTGAGTGTTGTTTTGGTTCTTTTATGCACATCACACCTCTTTTCCCCTTAAGCAAGCTCAGTTTTCCCTCCTCTGGTACCTTTGTCTGCTTCCTTCTCTCATCCTTGACCCCTAGAATTCAACTAAGGAATGGTACTTCTAATTCAAACATGCCTTGGACATCCTTGTTGTGGTGAAGCGGAGAAGGAAGGAGTGCTTGGCGGTAGATACGTGTGTGTTTGACATCTTTTTTTCTCCCTTTGGAAGTGACATGAAAATAAGAGTTGCTCACAGCTCTATGCTTTCGAAATTGCTCTACAGAAGGGGAGAAAAGATCGATACAGGGCTGAACATGAGCTTGCTCAAGTGATTCATGATAAAGATAAGATTTTTATGACGGGTTGATTGTCATATTCTCTTGCTTAAAAGTAGGCACATGTATTGCCTTACTGAGGGTGGTGAAGCACTATAATACTCTGTCAGAAAAGTCAGTAGCATGAATAGTGCTTTACACAAATGGACGAAGCAGATACTAAGCTGGTCTCTTTGCAATGCTGAAGCTTGGATGTTATGTAGATTCAATCATTTTCATTTTAATATTAGTGAATAGTTATAATGTAAATTGAACATATGTCTGTCCATATTTTCCTTCTGTCAGTGTTTGCTTAGGATGCATTGGAAAAGTAGAAGATGGAAATTAAAATACAGAATAGCAGTGTTTCGAAATCAGATTTACCTTCTGATAGTGTGTGACTTCTTGTTGCTCTAAAGCTGCATGCAGCAATTGGTTCTGTGCTATATATATGGAGAGGAGTAAAGGAATGTCATTTCACTATTTATTATTGTGTGGAAAACATCTGAGGCACAGTGCCTGTGAAAATGGTGATTATCAGCTGTAAACAGGTATGACAGTTCAATTCAGAAATTAGTTTATTGATCTCTGGAACATTGCATTTACTTTCCAAAATAAACAAAACTCTTTTCTTCTGGTAAATGATGAAAAACACTTCAGCTTCTCTGTGAGCAGGAAT